>NC_058370.1:81040000-81180000 GCF_018350175.1 Felis catus
AAAACTGTACAATCCAGTAACTCTAATGGGTATTTACTTAAAATGAAAACACTAATTTAAAAAGATAAATGCACCTCTGTGTTTATTGCAGCATTACTGACAATAACCAAGATGTGGAAACAACCACAGTACCCATCAATAGATGAATGGATAAGGATGTGGTGTGTGTGTATGTGTACACACACACACACACACAGACATACATACATACAGTAGACTATTAGCCCTAGAAAAGAATGAGATGTTGCCTTTTCCCACAACATGGATAGACCTAGAGGGTATTATGGTAAATGAAATATGTGAGACTGAGAAAGAAAAATAATATCCCTTCACTCTCTTAAACAGCAAAAAGCAGAAACAGACTCATAAATACAGAACTGTTGGTTGCTGTAGGGGATAGGGATGGGGGCATGGGCAAAATGGGAAGATACAGGCTTCCAGTTATGGAATGAGTAAGTCATGGGGATGGAAGGTATAGCACAGGGAATAAAGTCTGTGGTTTTGTAATCATCTTGTATGGTGACGGATGGTATCTACTCTTAGGGTGAGCTCAGCATAATGTATACACTTTTCACATTACTATGTTGTATGGTTGAAACTAAATTAACATTGTATGTCAAGTATACTTTATTAAGATTTGTAAGTTTACCTAAAATCAAACTCAAAAATATTCTATTTACAAGAGCATAAATATCCTAAATACTTAGAAATAAATTCAAAGAAAGACATGCTAAGAATTCCACATGGGAAATTATGAAATATTAAGTAAAATTGAAGACTTACATAAATAGAATATATAGCATGTGGAAGGCTGAATATTCCAAAGATACCAGTTCTCTATAAATTGATTTTTTAAATTCCAAAGCAAACCCAATTAAAGTCCTAACCATATTTTTTTGTGTAAATTGACAACTGATTATAAAATGGAAATGCAAGGAACCAACAAATGGTCAAGGCAGTTCTGAACAACAAAGCTAGAAGACTTCTATTACTAGAAATCCAGACCTTTTACATGGTGAAAATAGATATGATGTCACCTGAATGATAAAGATGACATGCAGTAGAGAAAGGATAATCTTTTAAATAAACGGTGCTGTGTCATTTGGATAGCTATGTAGTTAAAACATGAATTTCTAAATCCCTGCCTCATGGTGTATACAAAAATCAATTCTAGGTGGATTACAGATCTAAATATTAAAGGTAAAGATCTTAGAGAAAACATAAGAAATCTCTTCATGACCTTAAGAGTCTTTCTTAAGACATTCTTAAACAGGGCACAAAACATAATGAACATGATGGGAAAAACAGGTACTTTGTAGTATATAAATTGGAGTACTTAATACTAAAAACTTCCATTCTCAAAAGATAATATGAAATTAGGCATATCCCTGGCACAACAATATGCTTAATATATGCTGGATGGGTAAATAAAAGGGCCAATATACCATTTAAAAAAGACAATATTAAAACAAACAAGACAACCCAAGAGTATTACAAAATATCTACAGTATTTATATCTAACCATGGGTTTGTATCAGATTATTTAAAGAACTCATGAAAAATCATAAGAAAAAGGATGAGGGTACCTGGGTGGCTCTGTTGTTAAGCATCTGACTGGCTCACGTCATGATCTCATGGTTTGTGAGCTCCAGCCCTGCTTCCCTCTCTTCCCTCCCTCTCCTTCATTCACCCTCTCTCTGCCCCTCACTCGCAACCTCTCTCTCAAAAAAGACAAAAATGATGATAATAGAACAATGTTCAGAAATCTCGAAACGCACTTCATAGCACATATATCCACATTTCCAGTAAACATATAAAAAGATGTTCAACTTCAGTCATCAGGGAAATACAAATTAAATCTACAGTGTAATACCACTATACACCTTCCAGAATATGTAAAATGGTGGCAGGGGATAGCAAGTATTGGGAAGGAAGGGAATGAACTAGAATTCCCATGTACTGATAATAAAAATGTAAACTGCTTCAGCTACTCTGAATGTATGCAGAAATAAATTGGTGTATTTGCAAACGACACGTAGAAGAATATTTGTAAGAACCCCAAACTGGAAACAACTCAAATGCTCTTTCACATTTGATGACAAAATAAGCAAATTGCGGCATATATTTGTAGTATACAATAAAATAATAAACATAAAATATGGGTTCATTTCACAAACACTGTTAAATAAGTCAGATGTCAACCATCCCCAGAAAAGTCCCTAATACTCATCTCAGTATATTACTGCAGTACCATAAGGATGCAGGGTTCCCTTACAAGATTAGGTAAAACTGATTTATAGTATTGGAAGTCAGGAGTGTTCATCCTTTTGAGGTATGAGAGGGGGGACAAAGAGGCCTTTTGGGAGTGCTGTTAAAGTTCAGTTTAATTATCTGGATTATAGTTATATGAGTATGTTCACTGAGTTGAACACTTCCAGAATGTACACATCTCCAAATATATGTTATCTTCAATGTCTACTTCAAAAAGTACACACTCATTTTCCTTTGACAGAAACAAAATAATTTTCCCTATAGAAGCAAATATTGTGATCTAACCATGTATGTTGAAACCCCATGCTTTGAGATAGGAGTTGATAATGGTACCTAACTGCAAAGGCTTTAGAAAAAAAGGAAAAGTAGGTGATAGAAACAAATTTATCATTGGAATTGTTTGGCCAACAAGTAGATGTGTAAACACTAAATAAATAGATCTGCTGTCAAGTACTCTAACAGTAAAGGACCATCGTGATTCCTCTCCTACTTTGATGACCACATATTTCCCTTTTTCTAAGTAAAAGACTTTCATAAGCATTTAAGCATTTGAAGTCAATTCTTTATAGTCTTTTTTCCTATTATCCATCATACTCTCTAAATCTTTAAAATACTATTTATTTAAATACTTTGTAAAGATTTTGTTTTCAAAATTTCTTGAAATTCCTGACCTGAGTCATCCCTGTGATATGTCAAACCCTGTCACATCAAGTTACCTTACATTGAATAAACAGAAGAAAGTTTAAAAGTTTAGCATGCATACCACCTGACATGAAAATATTTGCCAGCTATTTCTTCTGCTTAAATGATTGTGTTCCAAATATCTAGATTATTAGCTTAGAAAAATGATAAATTTTATAAAAACAATTTACTAGTCACCTCTGTACATTATTCTAGTGTATACATTTGAGTGCACCTAATTCTAATTCAGGAAGGAGTTTAACTAGAAACAACATGTTTCTCTTTCACATTTTGTCTTTTCTTTTGCATATGCATGTATGTGCTCAAACTTGTTTTACTTCCTTCTTAGAGACAGTTTACCGGGAACATGGTAACTATCTAGTACACATGGAATTTAGCCAGAAAGTAATGAAAAAACAACTAATTGAATTTAACAGAAAATTTACCCTGGAAGTATTTGTGGTGTTTAGATCTTCATGACATTTTTCATAACAAATGGTATGTTACCCTAAACACTTATTTCTGATTGCTAAGGCAACATGAAGTATTGGATATTTAGGTAATGGAGGAAGAAAGAATTTTTCTGACTGAAGAAAGTAATTACTCTTAAAACACACTCAACAGTTTCCATTCATGTAAATCATCTGGCTACATTAAGCAAAGTTATTAAAGAGTTCTTAGTCCTCTATCTCATATTTTGTTACATAGCGTTCAATCAAATCTAAACGAACAAGTCAGTTTCTTTTAGTTTTGGAGGAATGTCAGTTTACCATTTAGTAAGTGGAGGAACTATTGAAATGGCTCAAAGTCTAAGGTAAAGGAGTTCAGTTTCAAAGGTATAATGGGGATTGCATGAGCTAGTGCTCAAAGAGATTTTTCTGCACTATATTATGAAAAGGTGTAAGGACTCACTTTTGGCACTGTTAGTAATAATATGGTAGCCAAAGATGACAGAGAAAGCCTTGTTTTGCTATCCTTTTTTAAGGCCCCAAAACCAAAACAACTCAAAAAATAAGTAACAAGCAATGTTAGGCAGTAAGGAATAAGGGAAATTGCAGCAGACCTGAAGTAAAAAAGCAGAATGGCAAAGTTGTTCAGAATATGAGATTTGGAGTCAAACAGGAATGGTTTTAAATTCTGTCTCTTAAAAAATAAATAGCATTTAAAAAAATTTAAAACAATTCTACCTCTTAAACTTTGAGTCTTTGTGTCCTCATTTATAAATGAAAAAAGTAATATTTTATGGTTGTAAATATGAAATACAACAGTGATTGCAGAGCTTAGCACTCTACCTGGAAAATAGCATGTGCTAGCAAAAGTAGTATTTTTATTTTTAATGAAGATCGGTCCCTTTATTATCTTACCCTGATAATACTCCACTGTTAGATTCAGTGTGGTAGAGAAGTTAAGAACATATGCTTTGAGGAAAAAGACCTATGTGTAACATCTTTCTGCATCCTTTCTTTGTAAGATAGATATGTTACGAGACTGTCGTGACCACTAAATGAGGTAATGCCCCATGTTCAACATATTCTCTAACACCTAATAAGCTTTTGCTAAATTATGGATAACATCCTAAGACCTGGATTCTGGCTCTAGCTCTTGCACTGATCACCGTGAAACTTTGAGCAAGTCACTTAGCCTTTTGTCCCCAGAATAGGCCTAACAACACCTGCCCTGTTTATCTTTTAGGTTATTGAGATAATAAAATGATGCAGGTACGCACTTTGAGAACCATAAAGCTTGTAAAAATGGATGGTATTATCATGGTTCTGATGGCAGTTTAGAGGTTAAGTACCATAAAAATGGGATTTAAAAATCTGTATAATCAAGAAAGCTGTACTTGACGTTTGTTAGTTTTGGAGATAACACACAAGTGATGAACATTATTGAAGTTCCATTTTTCTCTGTTGGGATTGGTTTATTATGGTACTCAGGATCAGAAAAGTTACTTAATATGAATATTTTGTCCTGTTCATCACTCAGGAATAAGATATTAACACTTGAATTTATGTAGTATAGAGTTTATGACAAATATATTGAAAGTTTTTGTTGAGCAGAAAGTTCTTTGGCATTAGGAATTCACTTCTAACAAAAATGATATATTATTATTAGCTTAATTATAATTTTTAAAGCCCTTTAAAGAAGGAAAACACTCTATAAATGCTCAGCATTTATTGCTAGTAACACGCAACAAGGTTAAACTCTCCTTCAAAATGCAGCTACTATTTGATGGGTTAGTTGTTAAATAATAGGACATGACAAAAACGGCAGCTACTGTACCATGGGAGTGAATTCATGATTATAGCAATCATTAGAACTTCTATTATCAGTTATAACTAGTAATACTTTATTCTAGTAAGGTTGTTACTGTCTCAGAAAATTTAGGCACTTTTAAAAAGTGAAATAATTCATTTGATTCCATACTTGTAAGCTGGCACAGAATAAGGCCCAAGCCTCTGGGAAACTTCTGAAGTACAGAGTTGCACTGTCCAGTCTGGTAACCACTAGTGTGTGTGGCTGTTGAACTCTTGAAACATGGCTAGTATGACTGAGGAAGTAACTTAAACTTTATTTATTTTTAACTAATTTAAGGTTAAAAGCTGATAGTTTAGTAATTGTAAAAAAAAAAAAAAAATGTGTGGACCAACTTGGGTACCTGAAACGACTTCACAAGTACATTTAATGCAATCTAAATGCAGATAAAGTGTTTCCAGTGATAACTGAACATCTGATTTGAGATGGACTTGAAGTTGTAGTAGAAAAATTAAAGTTCTGTATGTAGCTTGCATTCTATTTCTATTGGACAACACTGTTACACAGGTTCAAAGACAGTCAACAAATTATACATGATATGGAGTTTACTCCCTCTTTTACCCTTGCAGTCAAATTATAGGAAGTTGGAGAGGGATATGTGAATGTTAAAAATTTTACTCAGTTCTGGTAGTTATAAAATCAGGAATAGTTCTAGATCTGTGATATGTGGAGATTTTGCTTTCATGAACCATAACCTGAGATCACCTCAGTGATATTCTATTAAATGATTAAAAATCAAAACAAAAGCAGAAAACCCAATTTGCTTATTTCTGTGATGTAAATACCCCTGTGTCCATTTTCGAGCTATTAACATGTAGCCGAACTTTGAGTGTATATCCCTTCCCAGCTCTATTGGCACTTGCAAGGCCATAGAAACCAGCACTAATGCATCACTAGAATACTTTACAAATTCCTGACACCTACATTTCTTGAAAGGTGTGTATGTATGTTCATGGTAGGGGCTGTTAAACTAAATTCTACCCCATAGCAAACTATAAGGATGATTAGATCTGAGACTATAGGGTTTTTTTTTTTTTTTCTTTTAAGCCTTTGGGAACTATTAAAAGTCTGATTCTTCCCCAATTCTCTTAAGAATATAGATTTATGATAATATGAAGCCATTGTGTAGGCTGTAAAATGGTTAAAAGGAGGTAAAGATACTACTTAATTTTGATAAAGCAGATGTATGTTCTTAACTCACCAACTTTATAGACCAACTGCAAAACAAAGATTGTTTTGTGAATAGTGGTTTCCTGGGGACATGATAAGGGTACAGGAAGATGACCCTTCAGAATTGATATAAATTCTGACACATTATGTAATTTTATACATGTAAAATATGCATACGAGGTCCAAATTCAGCTCAAAAGTAAATTAATAATTTTATGATTTTTGTTAGCTAATATATGTGAAATCATTGCTTATTGAGAAATTATTCCATTCCTATATTAGCTCCTCTGCTTTGGCACCTCGATGTTACTTTGTAGCAAAAGCCCTATACAAGAGGATTTAATTCAAAATTACCTTTTGAATAAGGTAATTCCCCTACTAAGAGAATATTCAAATGATTTCCTCTCATTTTATACATGAACCAACTAAAACACAAAAGTGACTTTTAAAATATCAAATGGTTAGTCTTGACTGGTTTAGCCAAAACTAAACTTTCCTGACTACCACCTTGGTATTCTTCAAGTCTGTAGCACATAACTACATGAATCTATTTGTCCATTCCCTTTTTGGGATTCTTGATAGAAGACACTTTTGTTGTACTCCACACTAGCCAAGTTAGCAAATATTCTATTTATTCCTAACTTTATGGTTTCATTAGTTACTCTTAATATTACATAACAATCCTCAGGTAAAATTCTGCATTATTTATTTACAGAAAATTTAATTGGCAATCATTCTATCCTAGATCAGCATAACTTACTATTCTGAAAAGTAAAACAGAGAAGAATGTTTGAGACACTGACTCGTTTCTGAAAAGGAGAAAAAGTAGGGTTAAAGCCCAAATAGTGTAATATTTGCACCTTTCTCCACAGGAAAAGACTATTAATATCTTTTGCTAAGTGTCAGTTTATGACTAGGTAAGTTCTGAAAAGATGACATCTTTTTTTCATAATATAGTTGAATAGTATTCAAAAATGTTAACTGTTTAAATGATGGAAAGGTCTGACCTGAAAATAAATACCTAATTTAGAGAAAATCTATACTTAAGGTAATTAAGAATTGGTATTATTTAATATGTCGCATTTTGCAACTGACAGCATTTGAGACTTGCCACAAAGGAAGCAACAAAGGTTGGGTACACATGCATTCTAAGGAACTTCACTGAAAACTATAAATCTCTTTTAAGTTGTACAAGTAACAGTCTTGTATAGAACTCTGCAGCTAAGCAAAGCAGTTAGTCTTTGATGTGCTTATAATTATGAAAGGTTTAGGATTATGGCTTTAGGCAAAGATGCCTAGAGGTAGGAAGGTACAGATCAAACCTGACATCATGACACAATAAAGAGAAGATAGGTGAATTGGAGCCCAAAGTAGGTTGGCATGAATGCATCTCATAAGTCAAACAAGTAATAAATGTGGCCTCTCAAGCAGTGTAGGTAAACAGTTAAATCCAATTTTAAATTGTAGAATTTAAAACTTCTTTTGTAGCTTAGTTTTAGAGGCTTTTTATATAAATGAGATATTTTAAGTATAAGAGCAAAGTTTTATTTTTATACAGTTTTTATAGTGGTACTATGATTCTATAGTAAACTAAGAAAGACATTTAAGAAGAAGATAACTTATTAAAATCAGGCTTTTGAGGGGTCTGGGTGGGTCAGGTCATGAACTTGCAGTTTATGAGTTCAAGCCCCGCGTCAGGCTCTGTGTTGACATCTCAGAACCTGGAGCCTGCTTTGGATTCTGTGTCTCCCTCTGTCTCTCCCTGCCCCTCCCCCACTGTGCTCGGTCTCTCTCTCTCTCTCTCTCTCTCTCTCTCTCTCTCTCTCTCTCAAAAAAAGAAATTAAAAAAAATCAGGCTTTGAAATGATTTTTAATGATATAGGAACACAGTCACAAGATACCATTGGGTAACAAAAAGGAAGATAAATGATTTGAATTTGTGCTTAGTAAAAAGAAGAAATAGAGTAATATCAGTTTTCTCTGGGTGATAATGAGTATTCTTTATCATTTTTATACTACATATTTAATATTGCATTCTCTAAAGTTCTCCATTAAGCACAAATAAGCTTTATATCAGATGTTTAAAATATATTTTAAAAGGAGATGGCAATTTATAAACTATAGCCTTTTTATAGCAGAGATATGAAAGACCATATATGAGATGTGTATTTGTAAAGATAATACATTTGGAAGAATTTCTGTATATGCAGATATGTAGCTAGGTACATTAAGTGCAGCTGCAAATTGCCTTTGAACAGGGTTTTTAAATTATTTCCATTTCTGTGAATATGTGGATCATATAGAGGAAGATGGTTCCCCATTTTGCTGTTTTCTTCTTCTAAATACTATTCAACAAATCTCATTATAACACAGAAGTGCTAGCTGTCCCCTCAAGTGGCTATTACTTTTATAGTCACAGGTGTTTCACATGCACACTGAAGAAGCTTCCTAGACTTTGTATCCATCGGGGTAGCCTTATGACCAAAACTCCTAGATGAAAACACAGGATAAAGCTTCTTGACATGGATTCTGGCAATGATTTTTTTTTTTTTGAAATGACACCCACAGTGTAAGCAACAAAAGCAAAAATAAGTTGAACTACGTCAAAGTGTAAAGAGCTTCTGTACAACAAAAGAAATAGTCCAAAAATGAAAAGCCAATTATTTACAGACCATGTATCTGGTAAGGGGTTAATATCCAAAATAAATATACAAAGAATTCATCATACAACTTAACAACAACAACAAAAACCACCAATCTGAATAAAATATTGGCAGAAGCAGACCTACAAATGGCCAACAAGGTCATGAAAGTGTGCTCAACATCATTAATCATCAGAGAAATGCAAATCAAAACCACAATGAGATATCACTTCACACCTGTTAAAATGGCTATCATCAAAAAGAGAAGAGATAATAAGTGTTGGTGATGATGTGGAGAAAAGGGAAACCTGGTGTAAGTCAGTGCAGGTACTGTGGAAAACCATAGTGACATTCAATATTGAAAACTGAACTACGCTATCATCCGGCAATCATACTTTTTGGTATATATACAAAGGAAATGGAAAAGATATCTTCACTCCCATGTTTATTACAGCACTACAGTAACCAAGACAGGCAAACAACCTAATTGTGGATAAAACAGATGCGTTATGTATGTATATGTGCGTGTGTATATATATATGTATATAGAAGCTGATATATATGTATAAATTGAGCCATGAGAAGGAAATCCTGCCATTTGCAACCACATGGATGAACCTTGAAAGCATTATGTTGTTAAGTGAAATAGGTCAGCAGACAGAGGAAGACAAATACTGTACCACTTATATGTGGAATCTTAACCTTAATTTACAGAACTAGAGTAGTAGTAGCCAAGGGGTGAGGGAAGGAGAATTAATCTTGATCAAAGGGTACAAAATTCCACTTATAAATACATTCTGGGGAATCTAATGCACAGCATTGTGATTATGGTTAACAGTACTATATTTAAAAATGCTAAAAGAGAAGTCTCATCACAAAAAAAGAAATGGTAATCTTATTGCAGTTTATGTGTATCAGAAGCATATACACCTTGAACTTCTACAATGTTATCTCATTGAGGGTGAAAATCAACTGAAAAACATAACATAAAATAAGGTTATAGGAATAAATATAACAAAAGAAGTTCAAGACAACTAAGAAATTACCAGGTATCATTGACAAATATCATGGCTGCAATATTCAATACTGTAAAGATATCAATATTAGGTTAGTGCAATTTTGCTTAAAATACCTGTAAGGCTGAGGTTGAAAGAAGTTGGTGGGGTAGGAGGATCATGAGCTCACCTCATCCCTTTGGACACTGAGATAACAGCTACATTTGAGCAACTATGAAAACAACCTGCAGATTGGCAGGACAGACGTTCCACGGTTAATGGTAGAGAGGAAACCACACTCAAAGAGTAGGAGGGGCAGAGACACTGTTAGGAACCAAACTCCCAGCGAGACTAAACACAAACAGAAGGAACACCAAAAGCAGGGACAAGCAAGAGGATCAGACCCCACACCAGGCAATGAAGCACTGGGAAGACAAGTCCCCTTAACATCTGGCTTTGAAAACCAGTGAGGCTTAACTTTGGGAGCTTTTAAAAATCAGGGCAGCTTAACTCTGGGTGCTTTAAAAATCAGTGGGCTTAACTCTGGGAAAGCTGAAGGATAACAGGAAACTGAGTCTCCACCCTTAAAGAGTGAGCATAGTAAGTTGGCCAGAGACAAAGCACAAGAGCAGCAGTTTGAAAAGTGCCTGAAGTATACACAAAGATTTACTTATTAATCTCAGAACATATACTGAAAGGGAAGGACTCTTCAGAATATTTCTCCAGGAGTGAAAGTACTGGCAGGTATCATTTCTCTTCCCCCTCCCCCAGATAGCTGGACACTTGTGGGAACCAGTGATAACCCTCTCCACCTACCTTGCTAGCACCATGTGCCCTCCCTCGTATTCCACATGGGACCTGCCAGCCCTCCAAAGTGGCTCCTGCCCTGCCACATCCTGCAAGTAGCCCCAGCAGGGACCAGTGTTACTGCAAAGTGACACCTGCCCTGTGAGACAGTAAGATAACCCCACACACCAGGGTGCCAGCAGTTCTAACAGCCGATCCTTTTGGCTGACTGTGTAGGGAGAAAGTCCTGCTGCTTGGTGCACCTGCAACTGTGGCACAGAGGCCAACTGCAGATATCTGGTCTGACTGCTCACCTTGCCTACCAACAAAAGCCTCTCAGTTGGCCACGCAGAAAGCAAGTCCTGCCAGTCTGTGTGCTTGCAGCTGTGCAGTAGCTAATTACACACAGCGAGCCTGACTGCTGACCCTACCCACCTACAAGCCCACAGTGGCCTCAGATATGCGTCTCAACAGCACAGAGGTCAGGCTGGTCTGAAGGCAAACACGGCTCAGTCACAACAGTAGGGTGCATGAGGCCCCACAGAGCAGACCTCCCTGGAGTGCCTCGGTCTGGTGACCAGTGGGATTGCACTGGATAAAGCACCACAGGACCTCTTCTACACAAGACTACTACTTTCAAGACCAGGAAAATGTATCTGATTTTCCAATACACAAAAACAAACACAGAAAATCATACTTAAAAGAAATGTTAAAGGGAATTCTTTGAGTGGAAAGAAAAGGACATACCTAGAAATAAAGTTGTAAAAGAAAGAAATTCATGGGTAAAAGTAAACACGTAGTAAAAGTAGTAGAACCACTATAAAACCAGGATGGAAGTTAAAACACAAAAGCGGTAACATCAGTTATATCTACAAAAACCAGTCAAGGGACATACACACACAAAATGTAAAATACGGGGTGCCTGGGTGGCTTAATCGGTTAAATGTCCAACTCATGGTTTTGGCTCAGGTCATGATCTCATGGTTTGTGGCGTCACACCCTGCAAGCTGTCAGCACAGAGCCCACTTGGGATTCTTTCTCCCCGCCCTTTCCCCACTTGCACATGCTCTCTCTCAAAATAAATAAAAAATGCAGTGGGGAGTAAAAATTCAGTGCTTTAGAATGTGTTTGGACTTACACGAACATCAACTCAATGTAGGCTGCTATATACATAATGTTAAATATGAACTTAATGGTAACCATATATCATAAACCTGTAATACCCAAAAGTAAAACCTAGAGTAACACTAAAGAAAGCCATGGAATCAGAAGAGAACAAGAAGAAACAGAGAACTACAAAAACAACCAGAAGGCAAATAACAAAATGGCAATAAGTACATCCCTAATAGTAATTCCTCTAAGTGTAAATGGACTGAACACTCCAATCAAAAGACAAAGGGTGACTAAACAGATTTAAAAAAAACAAACACGAGACCTATCTATGTGCTGCCTAAAGACACTCACTTTAAACCTAATGACACAGACTGAAAGTGAAGGGATAGAAAACCTGTACCATGCAAATGGAAGCAGAAACAAAGTAGCAATACTTACATCAGAAAAATTAGACTCTTATAAAACTTCAGCAAAATACAAAGGAGGACACTTCAAATGATAAAGGGATCAATCCAACAAGAGGATATAACAATTGTACATATCTATGCATTCAACATTGGAGTACATAAAGGGAATATTAACAAATAAAATGGAAAATATTGACACTAATACAATAATATAAGGGACTTTAATACCCCATGTAAAGGATAGATCACCCAGACTGAAAATCAACAAGGAAACATTGAATGACACATTAGACCAGGTGGACCTAATAGACAGAATATATATGCTTTTCAAGGGCACGTGGAACATTTTCCAGGATAGATCACAAGTTAGGCCACAAAACAAGTCTCAACAAAGAGAAGATTGATATTTTATGCATCTTTTCTGACCACAACACTGTGAAACTAGAAATCAATCAAGAAAAAAAACTGGAAAAAAACACAAATATGTGGAGGTTAAACAACATGCTACAAAACAAACAATTGGTCAACAACAAAAAAGGAAATGAAAAAAACGCATGGAAACAAATGAAAATGAAAACACCACAGTTCAAAATCTTTGGGATGAAGCAAAAGCTGTTCTAAGAGAGGGAACTACATATGGATATGGACCTACCACAAGAAACAAAAATTTCAGACAACCTAACCTTACCCCTAAAAGAGTTAGGAAAAGAACAAAGTCTAAAGCTAGTAGAAAGAAGGAAATAATAAATATTAGAGAAGGAGTAAGCGAAATACACACTAAAAAAACAATAGGAAACATCAATGAAACCAGGAACTGATTATTTGAAAAGATCAACAAAATACCTTTAGCCAGGGGCGCCTGGGTGGCTTGGTCGGTTAAGCGTCCGACTTTGGCTCAGGTCATGATCTCACGGTCCGTGAGTTCGAGCCCCGCGTCGGGCTCTGTGCTGACAGCTCAGAGCTCAGAACCTGGAGCCTGCTTCCGATTCTGTGTCTCCCTCTCTCTCTGCCCCTCCCCTGTTCATGCTCTGTCTCTCTCTGTCTCAAAAATAAACAAACGTTAAAAAAAATTTATAAAAAAAAAAAATACCTTCAGCCAGATTCATCAAGAACAAAAGAGGACTCAAATCAGAAATGAAGGAGGAGCTGTAACAACTGAAACCAAGATAAAGGATTTTAAGAGCATGTTATGAAAAATTATATGCTACCAAATTGGACAACCTAGGAGAAATAGATAAATTCCTAGAAACATATAATCTTCCAAAACTCACACAGGAACAAACAGTAAATCTGAGACTGATTACTAGTGATGGAAATGAATCAGTAATGAAAAAACTCCCAACAAACAAAAGTCCGGAACCAGATAGCTTCACAGTGAATTATACCAAATAAAGAAGAATTAATATCTACTCTTCTTGAACTTTTCAAAAACATAGAGAGGAAGGAAAACTGCTAAATTCATCATATAAGGCCAGCATCACTCTAATACCAAAACTAAACAAAGACACTACAAACAAAAAGAAAATTTCAGACTGACTCCTTGATGAACATCGATGCAAACATCTTCAACCAATATTAGCAAGCTAAATTTGAAAACATTAAAAGGATCATTTGCATTATCAAGTAGTATTTATTCCAGGGATGCATGAGTGTTTCAACTATCATAAATCAACCAATGTGATAAACCAGATTAACAAAATGAAAGATAAAAAATCATATCATTCCAAAAGATGCAGAAAAAGCATCTGACAGAATACAACATCCACTCATGGTAAAAACTTAACAAAGTGGGTGTAGAAAAACAACCTCAACAAAACAAAGCCCATATATGAAAAACCCACAGCTAACTCATACTCAATAGTGAAATGCTGAAAGCTTTACCTCTATTATCAGGAGCAAGACCAGGATATCCATTTTCCCTTTATTCAACATAGTCCTGGAATTTGTAGCCACAGCAATTAGACAAGAGAGAAATAAAAGATACCTGAATTGGTAAGAAAGAAGTAAAACTCAGTATTTACAGCTGATACTATATAGAAAATCCTAAAAACTCCACCAAAAATGTATTAGAATGAATGAATGTAGGAAAGTCCAGGGCTACAAAATCAATATACAGAAATCTACTGTATTTCTATACACTAATAAAGAGCTATCAGAAAGAGAAATTAAGAAAACAATCCCAGGGGCACCTGGGTGGCTCAATCAGTTAAGCATGTGACACCTTTAAAAAAAAAACAAAAACAAAACTTTTTTAATGTGTATTTTTGAGAGACACAGAACACAAGCAGGGGAGGCGCAGAGAGAGAGGGAGATGCAGAATCTGAAGCAGACTCCAGGTTCTGAGCTGTCAGGACAGGGCCCAATGTGGGGCTTGAACCCAAAGACCATGAGATCATGGCCTAAGCCAAAGTTGGAAGCTTAACTTACTGAGCCACCCAGGTGCCCCAAGCATCCAAGTCTTGATTTTGGTTCAGTTCATGATCCCAGGGTTGTGGGATCAAGCCCCGCGTTGGGCTCTGCACTGAGTGTAGAGCCTGCTTAAGATTCTCTCTCTCTCTCCCTCTCCCCCTCTCCCCCACTCTCTCTCTCTAAAATTAAAAGAAAGCAAACCCATTTACAATTTCAGCAAAAGAATAAAATACCTACAAGTAAACTTAACCAAAGATGTGAAAGACCTGCATTCTGAAAATTACAAAACACTGACAAAAGAAATTGAAGATGACACAAATTAATGGAAAAATATACCATATTCATGGATTGGAAGAACCAGTATTGTTAAAATGTCCATAATACCCAGTGAAATCCTCATCAAAATACTAATAATATTTTTCACAGAACTAGAACAAATAATCTTAAAATATGTACAGAACCACAAAAGACCCCAAGTAGCCAAAGTAATCTTGAGGAAGATCAAAGCTAGAAGTATCACAATCCCATATTTCAAATTACTGTAAAGCTACAGTAATCAAAACAGTATGGCAATGGCACAAAAAACAGACACATGGATCCATGGAACAGAATGGAGAGTCCAGAAATAAACTCTCACTTATATGGTCAATTAATCTTTGGCAACAGAGGCAGGAATATATAATGAGGAAAAGACAATCTTTTCAATAAATGTTGCTAGGAAACTGGGCCAGTTTATCCCATCATACACAAAAATTAACTCAAAATGGATGAAAGACCTAAATGTGACACCTGAAACCATAAAGCTGCCCAAAGAAAACCTAGCTAGTAAGGTCTTTGGCATCAGCCCTAGAAGTATTTTTCAGAATATTTTTTCTCACAAAAGCAAAAATAAAAAACTGGGATGACATCCAACTAAAAAGCTTTTGCACAGGGTAGGAAACCATCAACAAACATAAGAAAACCTACTGAATAGGAGAAGTTATTTGTAAATGATGTATCTAGTAAAGGGTTAACACCCAAAATATATAGAGAACTCATATGACCCACCCCCCCCCAAAATCAAATAATCTGATTAAACATGGGTAAAGGACCTGAGAATAGACATTTTTCCAAAGAAGACATAATGATGAACAACAGACACATGAAAAGATGTCCACCATCACTAATCACAAGGGGAATGAAAAGCAAAACCACAATGAGATATCACTTCAAAACAGAATGGCTAGTATCAAAAAGACAAAAGTATTTGTTAGGATGTGGATAAGAGAACAGTCATGTAAAGTGGGGATGTAAATTGGTATAGCCACTATGAGAAACACTATGGAAGTTCATCAAAAAATTAAAAATGGAAATAGCATACAACCCAGTAATTACATACCTGAGTATTTAAATGAAGAAAGTAAAAACAGTAACTCTAAAAGAGTAACAGGCCTCTGTTTTTTTGCAGCATTTTTACAATAGCCAAGATATGGAAGAAATTCAAGTGTTCATCAATAGATGAATGAATAAATATACTGTGTGTATGTGTATGTGTATACACACACACATACACACAGGAATATAACAACCCTAAAAAAGAATGATATCTTGCCATTTGAGAAAACATGAATGTACGTAGAGGGTATTATGCTAAGTGAAGTCAGACAGAGAAAGACAAATACCACATAATTTCACTTTTATGTGGAATCTAAAAAACAAACCTATTGAACAAACAAAAGAAACTGACAAGAAATTGGTAGTTGCCACAAGAAATTGGGAGACAATCAAGATAAGTGAAGGAGATTAAGAACTACAAACTTCCAGTTGTAAAACAAGTTAGAGGGATGAAAAGCATATAGGAAATATAGTGACTAATATTGTAGTAAGTTTGCATGGTGACAGAGTAACTACACTTACCATGCTTATCATTCCATAATGTATGTAATTGCTGAATAACTATGTTGTACATCTGAAACTAATATGTCAGTTACATTCAATAAATACTTAAAACCAGAATTCCTTTGGTGAACCAAAGTTACCAGGCACACACAGCCTACCCAGAATACAACCATACACAAGACCATTCCTTTAAGTTTAAAAGAAGCAGCTGTTCAGCATAATATACAGAAACAGTTACAGAAAGTCGGCAAAAATGAGGAGACAGAAAAATATGCCCCAAATGAAAGACCAAGACAAAAACTTCAGAAAAAAAAAACTATAAGCAGCAAGCAATAAGCTCAATAAAGAACTTAAAGTAATGATCATAAAGATGTTCACTCTACTGAAGAGCAGCATGGAAGAACTGAGTGAGATCTGCAACAAGAGATAGAAAATATGAGAAAGAACCAATCAGAGCTGAATACAATAACTGAAATGAAAAATATACTGGAGGGAATCAATGGTTTTGTGGATGCAGAAGCATGGTTCAGTGATCTGGAAGACAGAGTAATGGAAAGCACCCAATCTGAACAGTATAAAGAATAAAAGAATTTTAGTAAATGAGAATAGGTTAAGGGATCTCTTAGATAATATCAAGTGAACAAAGATTCACAGTATAGGGGTCCCAGAAGGAGAACAGAGACAAAGAAAGGGGTAGAAAACTTATTTGAAGAAATAGATGAAAACTTCTCTAACCTGGAGAAGGAAACTGACATCCAGGTTCAGAAAGCACAGACAGTTCCAAACAACATGAACCCAAGGAGGTCCACACCATAACATATAACATTTAAAATGTCAAAGATTAGAGAATTTTAAAGGAAGCAAGAGAAAAGGAAATCATTATATACAATGGACTCCATAAGGCTGACAGCTGATTTTTCAGCAGAAACTTTGCAGGTCAGAAGGAAGTGGCATCATATATTCCAAGTGCTGGAAGGGAAAAACCTGAAACCGACAATACTCTATCCAACAAGGTATCATTCAGAATTGGGGAGAATTTTCCAGACAAACAAAAGTTTTAAAAAGTTCATGACCACTAAACCAGCCTTACAGGAAATGTTAAATAGACTTCTTTAAGTGGCAAATAAAAGGCCATAATTAGAAGAAAGAATATGAATTAAAAAAATTTAATATCTAATAACATATACTTAAAACATAGAAGGGGGCAATAAAATAGTGCTTTGAGAATGTGTTTGAACTTAAGTTACCATGAACTTAATATAGACTGCCATACGCATAGGGTGAGCCTCATGGTAACCACAAACTCATACCTATATTAAAGACTCAAGAAACAAAGAATGACAAGCATTACACTAAAGAGAGCTATAAGTCACAAAAAGAAAGAAGAGGAAGAGAGAAATAAAGAAGAACTACAAAAACGACCAGAAAATTATTAACAAAATGGCAGTAAGTACATACCTATCAATAATTACTATAAATGCAAATGGTCTACATGCTCAAATCAAAAGACACAGGCTTGTGGAATGGATTAAAAAACAACAACAAACAACAGGGCTCAGAGGCTGCCTAAAAGAGACCCACTTGAGACTGAAATACACATATGGACTGAAAATACAAAGATGGAAAAACATATACCACATAAATGGGAGAAGAAAAAAAAAAGCCAGGGTAGCAATACTTATATCAGACAAAATAGTCTTCAAAAAAAGATTGCATCATGAAACAAAGCAGGGTAGTTCATAATGATAAAGGGATCAATCTAGCCAGAGGATATAACAATTGTACCTATGTATGCATCCAACATTGGAGGACCTAACTACATAAAGGAAACATTTAAGTGGCATAATGGGAGATGATGACAGTAATACACAATATAAGAAAATTTAATATCTCACATCCAAGGATAGAACATACACACAGAATATTGATAAGAAAACGGTGTCTTTGTTGGTGGGAATGCAAACTGGTACAGCCACTCTGGAAAACAGCATGGAGGTTCCTCAAGAAGTTAAATAGAACTACCCTACAATCCAGCAATTTCACTACTAAGTATTTACCCAGAGGATACAAAAATACTAATTTGAAGGGGTCCATGTAACCCGATGTTTATAGCAGCATTATAACAATACTCAAATTAGGGAAAGAACCCAAATGTCTAATGAATGGATAAATAAGAGGTGGTATATGTAAATACAATAAAATATTATTCAGCCATAAAAAATAATGAAATCTTGCCAATTGCAATGATGTGTATGGAGCTAGAGAGCATTATGCTAAGTGAAATAAGTCAGAGATAAATAGCACAATTTCACTCATATGTGGAATTTAATAAACAAAACAAATGAACATGGGTAGAGGGGAAAGAGGCAAACCAAGAAACAGAGTCTTAACAGAGAAAAAACCGATGGTTACTGGAGGGGAGGTGGGAGGTTAAACAGGCAATGGGTATTAAGGAAGGCAGTTGTGATAAGCACTGGGTGTTGTATATAAGTGATGAATCACTCAATTCTACACCTGAAACTAATATTGTCCTGTAATGTTAACTAGTTGGAACTTAAAAACTTGTAAAAGAAAATAAAGAAAAAAAAAGGTGTCTTTAAAAAACAAATTAGACCGGGGGTACCTGGGTGGTGTCCAACTCTGACTAAGGTCATGAACTCGTGGTTTGTGGGTTCAAGCTCCACATCGGGCTCTGTGCTGACAGCTCAGAGCCTGGACCTTGCTTCAGATTCTGTGTCTCCCACTCTGTTTCTCCCCCACTCACGCTCTCTCTCTCTCTCAAAAATAAGTAAAGATTAAAAAAAAATAGAAAACAAATTAGCCTATATGGACTTAACAGATATATAGAACATTCCACTCAAAACCAACAGAATACACATTCTTTTCAAGTGTAACCTATCCCAGAACATTTTCTGATAGATTACAATTTAGGCCACAAAATAAATCTCAATAAATATATAGAAGGTTGATATATGTATCTCTTCTGACCACAACAGTATGAAACTAGAAATCAATCAGGAAAAAAACTGGAAAAACACCAACATGCAGAAGCTGAACAACACATGTTCCAAACAACTGGTTAATAAAAAAAAATCAAAGAGGAAATAAATACATGGAAATAAATGTGAAAATGAAAACACAATGGCTCAAAACCACTGAGATGCAATGAAAACAGTTTTAAGAGGGAAATTTATACTGATACTGAGAGACATCAAGAAATGAGAAAAATCTCAGGGTAACGTACAACTAGAAGGAACTAGAAAAAGAAGAACAAAACCTAAAATGAGTAGAAGGAAGGAAATAATAGAGATCAGATCAGAAATATATGAAGTAGAGACTTAAAAAAAAAAAAAAGAAAACAATAGAAAAGATCAATGAAACCCAGAGCTGGTTCTTTGAAAAGAGCAACAAAATTGATAAACTTTTAGCCACACTCATCAGGAAAAGTAAAAGAGAGGATCCAAATAAATAAATAGAGAAATGAAAGATGAGATGTAACAAGATACTACAGAAATACAAAAGATTATTAGGAGACTACAATGAAAAATTATATGCCAACAAATTGGACAACCTAGAAGAAATGGATAAATCCCTAGAAACATACAGTCTTCCGAGCTCAATAAGGAAGCATCAGAAAATCTAAAATGAAGGATAAAAATCATGATCATCTCAACAGATGTAAAAAAAAGAATTTGACAAAAGTCAATATGTTTCTTATAAAAACTCTCAACACTGTGGGCTTACAGGGAATATACCACAACATAATAAACACCATATATGAAAACCCACAGCTAACAACATAATGGTGAAAGGAAAAACTTTTCCTCTAAGATCACAAATGAGACTAGGATGTCCACTCTCTCCACTTTATTGAACACAGTACTGGTCATAGACACAGTAGTCAGACAAGAAAAAGAAATAAAAGGTATCCAAATTGGTAAGGAAGAAGGTAAAATGTCACCATTTACAGATGATATTACAAAACTCTAAAGACTCCACCAAAAAAACTACTAGAAATGATAAATGAATTCAGTAAAGTTGCAGGACATAAAGTTCATACACAGAAATCAGATCCATTTCTATATACTAATAAGTAGCAGAAAGTGATACTTTAAAAAAATGACGCTAAAAAAAATACTGTACCTGTAAAGAAACTTAAGCAAGGAGATAAAAGATCTGTACTCTGAAAACTATAAAACATTGAATGAAATTGAAGGTGACACAAAAAATGGAGATACTCCATGCTCATGGATTGGAAGAACCAATAGTGTTCAATGTCCCTTATACCCAAAGCAATCTACAGATTCAATGCAATCCCTATCAATATCAACAGCTTTTTTTGCACAGAACTAGAACAAATAATCCACAATTGGTATGGAGCCACAAAAGGTCCCAAGTAGCAAAGCAATCTTGAGAAAGAACAAAGCTAGAAGTATCACAATCCCAGATTTCAAGATCTACTACAAAGCTGTAAGAATCAAAACAGTATAGTACTGACACAAAAAGAGATAT
This sequence comes from Felis catus, assembly GCF_018350175.1. Classification (NCBI taxonomy): domain Eukaryota; kingdom Metazoa; phylum Chordata; class Mammalia; order Carnivora; family Felidae; genus Felis; species Felis catus. The sequence goes on from NC_058370.1 coordinate 81,061,181, forward strand.
ACAATCCATGACACAGAATAGACAGTTTAGAAATAAACTCACACATATATGGTCAATTAATCTCCAACAAAAGAGGCAACAATATACAATGAAGAAAAGACAGTCTCTTCAACAAACAGTGCTAGGAAAACAGGACAGCTATATGCAACAGAATGAAACTGGACTCCTTACACCATACCAAAAAAAATAAGCTTAAACTGAATTAAAAACCTAAATGTTAAACCTAAAACCATAAAACTCTTAGAAGAAAACATTGGTAGTCATTTCTTTGACTGTCAGCCTTAGCAATATCTTTCTTGACCTGTCTCCTCAGGCAAGGGAAACAAAAGCAAAAACAGACTGTTCGGACTACACCAAAATAAAAAGCTACTGCACAGCAAAGGAAATCATCCACAAAACAAAAAGCAACCTACTGAATGAGATTAGATATTTGCAATGATCCATCTAATAAGGAATTAATAGTCAAAATATATTAAGAATGTATACAACCCACCACCAAAAACACCCCATGAATCAATCCAATTAAAAAGTGGGAAGAGCACCTACATGAATAGACATTTTTCTAAAGAAGACAAACAGATGGCCAACAGGTACATAAAATGGACCTGAACATTACTAGTCAGGAGGAATATGCAATCAAAACCACAATGAGATATCACCAAATACCTGTCAGAATGGCTTGAATCAAAATAACACGAAATACATGTTGGCAATGATGTAGAGATAAAGGAACCTTCATGCACTCTTGGTGAGATTGTAAATTGTTGTAGCCACTGTGGAAAACTATGGATGTTTCTCAAAAAATTAAAAATACCATACAATCCAGTAATTCCACGACTTGGTATTTACCCAAAGAAAATGAAAACACTAATCTGAAAAAATATATGTACCCGTGTACTGCAGCATTATTTACAGTAGTCAAGATAGGGAAATAACACAGTGCGCATTTGTAGATGAATGGACAAAGATAATGTGGCATACACACACACAATGGAATATTAGCCATAAAAAAGAGTGAGATCTTGCCATTTGAGACAGCATGGATGGACCTAGAGGATACTATGCTTAGTAAAATAAGCCAGACATAGGAAGATAATGATTTCACTCATATATGCAACCTAAAAAACAAACAAAAAGCAGAAACAGGCCCATAATTATTGAAAAGAAACTTAGGGTTGCCAGAGGGGGTATGATGGGGGAGGACTAAAGGGGCAGTGGGAGGTACAGGCTTCCAGTTACAGATTGAATAAGTCATGGGATGAAAGGTACAATATAGAGAATATAGTCAGTGGTACTGTAATAGTGTTGTATGGTGTTATATACATATAAAACGGAATATTACTCAGCCACAAAAAAGAATGAAAACTTGCCATTTGCAAAGACATGGATAGAGCTAGAGTATTATGCTAAGCAAAATAAATCAGTCAGAAAAAGACAAATAGCATATGATTTCACTCATATGTAGAATTTAATAAAACAAACAAGCAAAAGGGAAAAAAAAGAGAGAGGCAAACCAAGAAACCAGCTCTTAAATATAGAGAACTGATGGTTACCAGAGAGATGGGTGGAAGGATGGGTTAAACAGGTGATGGGGATTAAAGAGTGCCCTTGCTGTGATGAGCACTGGGTGATGTATGGAAGTGCTGAATAACTATATTGTACACCTAAAACTAATATTACACTGTATGTTAACTGGAATTTAAATAAAAACTTTATATATGTATACACACACACACACACACATACATATATATATTTTTTGAAAAAAAGATATGCATCTTTCACATATTGATTATTCTAACCTAGTTATTTTTTTTATTTTTTTTAATGTTTATTCATTTTTGAAGGAGAGAGAGACAGAGTGTGAGTGGGGGAGGGGCAGAGAGACAGGGAGACACAGAATCAGAAGCAGGCTCCAGGCTCTGAGCTGTCAGCACAGAGCCTGACGTGGGGCTCAAACTCACAAGCTGCGAGATCATGACCTAAGCCGAAGTCGGATGCTCAACTGACTGAGCCACCCAGGCGCCCCTAACCTAGTTATTTTTAAAGAAACTGTAGACACAAGAAAATCTCTGAAACCCAAGTTTCCCTTCCTTAGGAGACATTTACATGTATAAAGGGTATCTCCCTCAGTATCAGGAAGAAGGGGAGGACTCTTAAATGTCTAGACATTTATCAGTGGAGAAGGCATGAACTTATTAAATCTGCATGACAACTTCAGCCTTTTTTTTTTTTTTTTACCATGCTTTTTCTGGTAACCTCCCGTTATGTACTGACCCTGTACACACAACATCATCTTTTGTTTTTAGATGGAGATGGTATTTAAGGTGATGGCTTCAGCTATTTTGGTGAGTTACTCAGTTTTCCTGGGTCTCTTCCATGTATACAGGAAGTATATATACTATTTAAATTTGTTTGAGTTTCTATTAATCAGTCTTATGAAAATGTGATTTTCAATCCAACTGGAAAAACCTTGAAGGACAGAGGCTTACATTTTCCTCACCTATACTACTAAAGCTGAGCATATGAATGTAGCCTGTGTTCCAACAAATCCACTTTAAAGCACATACCCTGTGGATATATCTGTTAAAAGACAAACACAAGTATGTTCACAGCAACACTATTCACAATAAACCCCAAACTTGAAAGAACTCAAATACCTGGCATAGAATGAATAAACTTGTATATGTTCATATATTGGAATACTATTATATAGCAATAAGAATGAAAGAATTAAAATTATATACAATATAAAAGATCCTCACAAAGTTGAATAAAAGAACCCAAATACAAAAAAATAATATATATTCCACTTATTTAAAATTTGAAAGAAAGGTAAAGCTAATATATAGTGTCATAGTAAAGATAGTTGGGCTGGACTGTAGTATCTAAAAATGGATAGGAGACAGCTTGTGTGGTCTTGGTAATGTATGTTACTTGGTCTGGATAATGGTCACAAGGATGTGTTTACTTTGTTGTTGTTTTTTTTTTAATGTTTATTTATTTTTGAGAGAGAAAGAGACAGAGTATGAGTGGTGGCGGCATAGAGAGAGGGCGAGACACAGAATTCAAAGCAGGCTCTAGGCTCTGAGCTGTCAGCACAGAGCCTGACACGGAGCTCAAACCCAGGAACTGCAAGATCATGACCTGAGCCACCCAGGTACCCCAGGATGTTTACCTTGTGAAAATTCATTGAGTCCTATATTTATGATTTGTGTGCTTTTCTGTATGCATGTTATACTGGAATAAAAAATTTAAATAAAAAATTTTCAAATTGTTGAGATTATTATTCAACTTCTCCTTTGGCAACTCTTTTACTTATGTTGACAGCTACTACATGTGATAATTTTTTACAGACTCTTCCATGTAGACTGAACTACTTATACTTAAATATTCTTGATATTTTACATAATTTAGCCCCTTGCTTGCATCAAAGAACACTTTTGCAAGCCAAAAACTTAATTATTTTCTGCTTTCAGAAAAGTTTGAGGGAGCATAGTTGAATTAAATTGAAGGAATCTGAGAGAAAATTAGCTTTCCCCAGCATGATGTGGGCTGTATGGAAAAATTAGACAAAAACTACAATAAAGAAATTAGAGATGCTTTCCTAATTCCTTTTGGAATTGTGAGTGGGAGTCACCCCAGTTTTCTAGAATAAAAGTGAGGCAGAACAATCTGAGAAGTTCACCTCTTGATAGTTAACTATTGTTACTGAATGGTATCTTTGTCAAGGGAGAGTAATAGAGGTCAAAAGGTGAGGCCTGAAAAAAAGGCTGAGAAGTGGGGAGGAACAGGGTTTCAATGAAGAGATATTTGCTAGAAATGAGGCAGGGCTCAAAAAGGGAACAACATCAACCGTGCTCTTTGGCTAAGAAGTTTCAGCTGGCCACAGCAGTCTAATCAAAGAATACAGAGAGCATAGGAAGCATTTTGGTGACTAGTGGAGTTTCTTTTTTTTTTTTCTGAAATTTTGGATAATTTTTTCACATTCCTTTTCAGGCTTAGTAACTTTAAATATCTCTAAAATGCAAAAGTGGCCTCCACTGTTAGAAGCAATAGAATTACTCCTTTTAGCTGCAAACAGCATTATAAAAACAAAGATGATCAATCAATGGAGAGTCTTGTTGTAATAATTTGAAGCAATTTACAAAGTGGAGATATATTAAAACTTACTTGTTTCATAGGAATTCCACAAAGAAATGAACTATGTTACAATTCTCAGGGTCCTTTGCCTAATCTAGGAATAGTAAATACCAGGAAGAATAGGAATTGGGATGTCCACAGGTCAATACTTCCACATTGAGACACATTACTGAGTGTCGGAAAGGAAGCTTATGTTGGTATTAGAATAATTTTAAAAACTATCATTTTTCTGTATTAAAAGTTTTGAATGGACCTTTAGATTAAGTTTAGGCTTCTGATTTGTCTTCTTTGGAAGACTATACTGTAAAATGACTTTAGTGGCTTCTAAATTAAAGCAAGTCATCCATTAAACCTAAAATCCCATGTGAAATACTTTGTATAGGACAATTCTTTTGATATCTCAAAATATATCTGACATGTTTATGTGTACAAATAAAGGATTATAGAACTTTCTGTATTGGCTAATATTAATTACAGCACTGATGGTAATAAACTCTTCCTCAAAAATCTTATGAGAAGAACAGTGTACTTCTTACTTTTTGCCAAGTGATGATTAATCAGTGATTATTAATTTTTATGTCAACACAGTTCCAACTTATATATCTATATTGTACTATTTACCCAGGCTTAATTCTTTTTTAAAGTTTCTTTCTTTACAAAGAAAGTAACTCAAATTAACCAACCGTAACCTACAAACATAAATATAAATGATACTGAACAAGTATTGATTGAAACAAAAAGCACTTAAAAAAAAACAGCATTAATTCTTACCAACTCCAGAGGTTATTGATTCTGCATCAATGTCACTAGCTCTTTTTCTTGCCACTTCAGCCAGTGCCAATTCACCCTTATCTAGTGCAAAGTAATGGATGTCCTTTGGAAATAAAGCAAAATAAAGGATTAATCCAAATGAATCTTGGTCAACTTACAAAGAAGACTTTGAACAAAAGAGCTTACTGTTCAGATTACAAAACAGACATGGCTGATAAATATTTTTTTGCGTTTTAATTCTCTCAGTTTTCTTTCCCAGTATAAGCAAATTTTCTTGAATTGTAGATTATAACTATACCTAATAGCAGTTATTTAAATAAATTGTTTTAAGTCTCCAGGGAAAAAGGTAAGTTTTTAAACCAAATGTTTGACATACTCATTTTTATCAGGAAATGAAAACTTTTATTGCTATGTTCTTTGGTGAGATTTTAATATTGGAGATGGCTTCTACAAAATTCTGTTGTACATCATATAAAATGCTAAACATTTTATAAGAAATACTACTACAAAAATTTCTGACATTTATGTGTCTGACACATACAACTTTGTTAACATTACTAATATAATAATTATCTTGAACTCAGGCAGTTAGCAGATAATCAGTGCCTACTAAGTGTCAGGCACTATTCTAGAATACAGAGATCAATTACAATTTCATGTCTCTGGAAGCTGTGAGCCCAGTAGGGAGACAGACCATTGTGAACAACAGTTAGTTATATAACATGTGATAGGTTTTATAACAGGTATTTCCACAGATATTTGCTGTGGAGTCAAGAGGATGCACTGATCCTTGATCTGAGTCTTGAAGGACAAATAAGAGTTATGCTAGGAGGGAAAATAGAGAAAATGTACCAGTTAATATCTGGTGCATATATGTAGAGAAACTTCAAAAACACAGTTCTGTTAGGCAATGAAATGTCTTTGAATATGGAAGGAGTCTTGGATGTGTGGAAGAAAGCAGTATAAAATAATACTAAAGTAGATATAGCCACTAAAAAGGATTTTGAACTATTTTTGATGTGCAAAAAGACGGCTGGAATGGAAATTTTATTGCAATAAAAGTGTAAAAAGAATATGAACAGTTAATAATGAAGAAACATAAATGGCCTATAATCATGAAAAGATGCTTCACTTTATTAATATCCAAATAAATGTAAGTAGAAAAGGTATAATTTCAATTGTTTACATTTTTAAAAGTTAAGAATATTTACTGGTTGCAGAGTAACCAGAACCATCTTCTGGAGGTGATGGCAGAGTAGGAAAATCATAAACTCACCTCGCCCATGGATACAACTGGGTAACACCCACATCAGTGTCAATAGCCCAGAAAATGTCAGACGCAAAGACTAACAGAACAGACTCTCCACAGGTAAATGCAGAGAAGAAGCCACATCAAAGAGGGCAGGCAAGGTGGAGATGTTGTCAGGAGCCAAAGGAACCCAAGGGACTATCCATAGGAGGGAGGAATGCTGCAGGCATTGAGAGGGGAGTGGAGCAGATCTCCACACCAGGCACCCCAGGCACAGGGGACTCATGCTGAGAAGACAAATCTCCGTAACATTTGCTTTTGAAAACTAAAGGGGCCTAACTTGAAAGTCAGTGGGCCTTAACACCTAGAACTTTAAAAAATCTGTGGGCTTAGTTCTGGGAGAGCAGGGAGGACAACAGGGAACTGAGTTCCTGCTCTACAAACAGACCCACTGAGATAACAGCATAGAAGCAGCAGTTTGAAAAATGCCTGAGGTATACAGGGAAATAGATTCATTTACTAATCTCAGAGCATGTGCTGGAGGGGCAGGGATCTTTGGGAAACTTCTCCAAAACAAAAGAGCTGCTGGGCACCATTTCTCTCCCCTGCTCCCGAGCCTAAATACATGGACACCCTTCAGAAGCCAGCACAGCACCAACACATTCCACCTAGCTTACTAACAGTGCACCCTGCCCCAGTGCACTTCTGCAGATTTGAACCCCTCACCCCCAACCCTGCCAGTCTTGGCAAGTTTTCCCAGGTGGCTGCAGGTCCTTTCCCTCAGCAGATGGCAAGGACCATGCTGGCACCATGTGCCCTGCCCCCATACTCTACTGCAGAATTTCCTTCTCCAGTATGCCCTTGGCAGGAGCCCATCCAAAGCTGTGCCACAAATCTAGCCAGGTGCTACCAGACTCCAGGCTGACAGCTTGGGATTCTCTCTCTCTCCCTCCTTCTCTGCCCTCCTCCACTCACATACACGTTCTCTGTCTCTGTCTCTGTCTGCTTCTCAAAATAAATAAATAAAATTTAAAAAAGAAAGAAAACAGACTAAGGGAACCTGTCAGGAACACCATCAAACATAATAACATTTGCATTATAGTGATCCCTGAGGAGAAAGAAAAGGAGGCAGAAAATTTATTTGAATAAATAATAGCAAGAAACTCCACAAATCTGGGAAAGGAAACAGAAATCCAGATGCAGGAGGCACAGAGATCCCTCAACAAAATTAACCCAAAGAGGTCCACACCAAGACACATAGTAATTAAAATGGCAAAAAGCAGCAAAAAAGAAATTTTAAAAGCAGCAAAAGAAAACAGTTACATATGAGGGAAATTCTATATGACTGAATTCTTCAGCAGAAACTTTGTAGGTCAGAAGGGATGATATATTCAGAGTTCTAAGAAAAAAACCTGCAGCCAAGAATACTCTATCCAACATAATAATCACTCAGAAGGAGAGAATTTGGGGTGCCTGAGTGGTTCAGTCGGTTAAGTGTCTGACTTTGGCTGAGGTCATGATCTCACAGTTTGTGAATTCGAGTTCCGCGCTGGGCTCTGTGCTGATAGCTCAGAGCCTGGAGCCTGCTTCAGATTCTGTGTCTCCCTCTGTGTCTGCCACTCCTCTGCTCACGCTATCTCTCTCTCTCTCAAAAATAAATAAACATTAAAAAATTTAAAAAAGAATAGGAGAGAATTTCCCAAACAAAATTAAAGGATTTCGTCACTACTAAACCAGTCCTATGATAAATGTTAAAGGGACTCTGAATGGAAAGACCATAAGCAAGAGTAAGAAAAGTAGGAAGCAAAAAAGCAGTAAAATTAAATGTATCTATAAAAATTGGTCAAGAGCCTCACAGAATAAAAAGGTGTAAAGTAGGAAATGATATTCATAAAATGGGGCTGGAAAAAGATAAAAAATTTAGTGCTTTTAGAATGGGTTCAAACTTAAGGGACTTTCAACTGAAGATAGACTGCTGTATACAGAAGATGTTATATATAAACCTAATGGTAACCACAAATCAAACACTGGTAATAAATATGCACAAAATAAATAGACAGGAGTCCAAGCATATCACTAAGAAACCCAGCAAACTGTGACGGAAGAGAGCAAGAGAACAAAGGAACAGAGAACTACAAAAACAACCATAAGACAAGTAACAAAATGCATACTTATCAATAATTACTTTGAATGTAAATGGACTAAATGCTTCAATCAAAAGACATGAGTTGATGGAATGGATAAAAAAGTCAAGGCCCATTATATGCTACACAGAAGGGACTCATTTCAGACCTAAAGACACATGCAGATCAGAAGTGCAAGGATAGAAAAGCACTTATGCAAAAGGATGTGAAAAGAAAGCTGGGGTAGCAATATTTACACAAGGCAAAGTGGGCTTTAGACCAAAGACTGTAATAAAGGAAAAAGGACTATATAATCATAAAAGGAATAATCCAAAAAGAAGATAAAATAATTGCAAATATTTATACACCCAACATCGCAGCCCCAAATACATAAAGCAGCTAATAACAAACAAGGAAAGTGATCAATAGTAATACAATAATAATAGAGGACTTTAACAACCCACTTACATCAATGGATAGATCATCCACACAAAAAATCAACAAGGAAACAGTGGCTTTCAATGACACATTGGACCAGAGAGATCTAAGAGATCTACCCAGAACATTCCATCCTATAATACAAGAATACACACTCATTTCAAGCGCAGATGGAACAATGTTCAGAATGGAGTATGTTAGGCCACAAAACAAGTCTAAACAATCTCAAAAAGATCAGTCATACGATGCATCTTTTCTGACCACAATGCTATGAAACTAGAAATCAAACACAAGAAAAACATCTGAAATAACACAAATATATGGAGGTTAAATAACATGCTATTTATTGGATTATTTAATGCTATTGAACAATGAATGGGTCAACAAAAATATCAAAGAGGAGATCAAAAATCACAGGGAGACAAATGAAATGAAAATACAATGTTCCAAAATCTTTGGGATGAAGCAAAAGCTGTTCTAAAAGGGAAGTTTATAGCAATACAGGCTTAATCAAGAAGCAAGAAAAATCTCAAATAAACAACCTAAACTTACACCTAACAGAGCCATAAAAAGAACAAACAAAACTGCAAACCAGCAGAAGGAAGGAAATAATAAAGATGAGAGCAGAAATCAATGAAATAGAAACTAAAAAAAAAAAAAAAAAAAAAAAAAAGGATCAATGAAACCAGGAGCTGGTTCTCTGAAAAGATTTTTGAAAAATTGATAACCCTTTGGCCAGACTCATCAGAGAGAGAGAGAGAGAACTCAAATAAATAAAATCATAAATGAAAGAAGAGAAATAATAATGAATACCAAAGAAACAGAATTATAAGAGATTATGAAAAATTATATGCCAACAAGTTGGACAATCTAGAAGAAATGGATAGATTCCTAGAAATTGAATTGAATCAGGAAGAAACAGAAAATTTGAAAATACTAGTTACCAGTAATGAAATAGAATCAGTAATCAGAGGACATCCAGCAAAAAGAAGTCCAGGACCAGACACCTAGCAGGTGAATTCTACCAAATATTTAAAGAAAAGTGAATACATATTCTCAAACTATTCCAAAAAGAGAAGAGGAAGGAAAGCTTCCAAATTCATTTATGAGACTGCCATTACCCTGATACCAAAACCAGAAAAAGACACTACAAAAAAAAAAAAAAAAAAAGAGAACTATAGGCCAGTATCTCTGATACACAGATGCAAAAATCCTCAACAAAATATCACCAAACTGAATCCAACAATACATTAAAAAATCATTCACTTTAATCAAATGAGATTTATTCCTGGACTGCAATTGTGGTTCAATATTTGCAAATTAATCAGTGTGATACATCACATCAACAAGAGAGGATACAAACTACATAATCAATGGATGCAGAAAAAGCATTTGACAAAGCATTAATATCCATTCATGATAAAACTCCTCAACAAAGTAGGTTTGGGGGAACATAATAAAGGTCATATATGGAAAAACCCACAGCTAGCATCATATTCAATGGTGGAAAAACTAAGAGCTTTCCCCCTAAAATCAGGAACAAGTCGACCCTCACCACTTTTATTTAATAGCAACTGGAAGTCCTTGCTGCAGCAATCAGAGAAGAAAAAGGAATAAAAGGCATCCAAATTGGTAAGGAAGAAGTAAAACTGACACTATTTGCAGATAACATGATACTATACATAGAAAACCTTAAAGACTCTACCAAAAAAAAGTACTAGAAATGATAAATGAATTCACTAAGGTCACAGGACACAAAATCAATACACATTTTGATAATTCATTTGATAAAGCAAGATCTAATACATTTTTATACACTAATAATGTAGTAGCTGAAGAAGAAATTAAGAAAAAAATCTTATTTACAATTGCAGCAAAAAGAATACCTAAAGGTAAACTTAACCAAGCAAGTGAAAGACGCGTACTCTTAAAAGTACAAAACACTGATGAAAGAAATTGAAGACGGCACAAACAAATGGAAAGATTTTATGCTCATGGAGTGGAAGAACCAATATTGTTAAAATATCTATACTACTCAAATCGGTCTACAGATTTTTTACAATCCTGATAAAAATACCAACATCATCTTTCACAGAACTAAACAAATAATCCTAAAATTGGTATGGAACCACAAAAGATAACCCTGAATTGTCAAAGCAAAACTGTCAAAGAACAAAACTGGAGGTATTTTACAATCCCAGACTTGAAGATATATTACAAAGTTGTAGGAATCAAAACAATATGGTACCGGCACAAAAACAGACACATAGGTGCATGGAATAGAGAGCCCAGAAATAAACCCAAGTTTATATGGTCTTCAACAAAGGAAGCAAGAACATGCAATTAGAAAAAGACAGTCTCTTCAATAAGTGGTGCTCGGAAAACTGGACTGCTACATGCAATAGAATGAAACTGGATACACTAAAATAATGTTAAAGGTATTAAAAACCTGAAATGTGAGACCTCAAAACACACACACACACACACACACACACACACACACACACACACACAATCCTAGAAGAGAGCACAGGCAGTGATTTCTCAGACATGGGCAATAACAACATTTTTCTAGGTATGTCTCCTGAGGCAAGAGAAAGGCAAAAATGAACCATTGGGACTACATCAAAATAAAAAGCTTTTGCACAGAAAAGGAAACAATCAACAAAACTAAAAGACAACCTACTGAATGGGAGAAGATATTTACAAATAACATATCTGATACAGGTTAGTGTCCAAAATATATAAAGAACTTTTGCAACTCAACACCAGAAAACACAAATAATCCACTTTAAAATTGGGCAGAACATATAAACAGACATTTCTCCAAAAAAGACGTCCAGATGGCCAACAGACACAGGAAAAGATGCTCAACACCAATCATCATCAGGGAAATGCATATCAAAACCACAATGACCTCACACCTGTCAGAATGGCTAAAATCAACAACATAAGAAACAACATGTTTTGGTGAAGATGTGGAGAAAAAGGAACCCTCTTGCACTGTTGGTGGGAATGCAAACTAGTGGAACCACTGTGGAAAACAGTATGGAGTTTCCTCAAAAAGGTAAAAATATACCTACCCTATGACCTCACAGACACACTACTGGGTATTTACCCAAAGAATGCAAAAAACACTAATTCAAAGGGATACATACACCTCTATGTTTATTGCAGCATTATTTACAATAGCTAAGATATGGAAGGAGCCCAAGTGTCTATCAACTGATAAACAGATAAAGATGTGGTACATATAACAGAATATTATTCAATGGCAAAAAACAATGAAATCTTGTCATTTGCAATGACATGAATGGAACTATAGAGTGTAATGGTAAGTGAAATAAGACAGAGAAAGAAATATCCTATGATTTCACTTACATTTGGAATTTAAGAAACAAAACAAATGAGCAAAGAAAAAAAGAGACAAACCAAGAAACAGACACTTAACTATAGAAAACAAACTGATGGTTACCAGAGGGGTGGTCTGGGGGGGGGGATGGGTGAAAGATGTGAAGGGGATTAAGAGTACACTTGTCATGATGTGCACCTGTAATATATACAATTAATGAATCACTATATTGTACACCTGAAACTAATACTATATGTTAACTACATTGGAATTAAATTATGAAAAGGAATATTTACTGGTTGCAAAGTTTGGGGGAACCAGGCACTTATTTACTGGGAATATAAGACTTTATAGAGCAGGCATCCATAAAGTATGGCCTAGAGGCCAAATATAGCTTGCCTTTTGTATAGTCCTTGAATTAAAAATGGTATTTACATTTTTAAATGGTTGGAAGAACTGTGCTCAACTACTCTTATTTAACTCTAAATGGCTTTGGAATTAGTGTATGCTGCAGACTTAAAAATATTTCAACCTAAAACTACGAGGTAAAATAGAACTTCGGTGTGAAACTTATACTGTGATAGAGTAATTTCAATGATAACTACAATTTTTTGACTTGCAAGTAATGTCAGGCTGTGTTATACATTCCCTGAATTGTGAAGAAATAAAGGAAATCTCCATTCTACACACATTCCCATAGCAATATATTTTCTGATTTTAATCCACAGCAGTCTTTTTCAGTATTTTTCTACATTTTATTTTATTTTTTAATTTTTAAATTTTACTTAAATCCAAGGTAGTTAACATATATTGTAATAATGATTTCAGGAGAATTAAGTGATTCATCACTTGGGTATAACACCCAGTGCCCATCCCAACAAGTGCCCTCCTTCATGCCCATCACCCATTTAGCCTATCCTCCCACTCAATACCCCTCCAGCAACCCTCAGTTTCTTCTCTGTATTTAAGAGTCTCTTATGGTTTGCCTCCCTCTCTCTTTTTATCTTATTTTTCCTTCCCTTCCCCTATGTTCATCTTTTTTGTTTCTTAAATTCCACGAGTGAAATCATGATGCCTGTCTTTCTCCGACTGACTTACTTCACTTAGCATAATACACTCTAGTTCCATCCATGTTGTTGCAAGTGGCAACATTTCATTCTTTTTGTTTGTCCATTAATATTCCATTGTGGGTGTATGTGTATGTATGTATATATGTATTATATATATTATATATATGTATGTACACACACATTATATATATATTGTATACACACACAGACACACACACACACACACACACACACACACACACACACACACATCTTCTTTGTCCATTCATCATTTGGTGGACATTTGGGTTCTTTCCATAATTTGGGTATTGTTGATAGTGCTGCTATAAACACTGGGGTACATGTGCCCCTTTGAATGAGCATTTTTGTATACTGTGGATGAATATCTAGCAATGCAATTTCTGGTTATAGGGTAGTTCTATTTTTAATTTTTTGAGGAACCTCCATACTGTTTTCCAGACTGGCTGCACCAGTTTGCATTCTCAATAGTGCAAAAGGATTCCCGTTTCTCTGCATCCTCGCCAATATCTGTTGTTTTCTGTGTTGTTCATTTTAGCCATTCTGACAGGTGTGAGGTGGTGTCTCACTGTGCTTTTGATTTGTATTTCCCTGATGATGAGGGATGTTGAGCATCTTTTCATGTGTCTGTAGTCATCTAGATATCACAGAAAAAGTGTCTGTTCATGTCTTTTGCTCATTTCTTCACTGGATTATTTGTTTTTTTGGGTGTTGAGTTTGGTAAATTCTTTATAGATTTTGGATACTAACTCTTTATCTGATATGTCATTTGCAAATATCTTTTCCCAATCAGTTGCTTTTAGTTTTGTTGATTGTTTCCTTCACTGTGCAGAAGCTATTTATCTTGATGAGGTCCCAATATAGAATGCTGTTTAGCATGTCATTTTATTACAAATTAATTTCATAATAAATTTTAAATTACAAGTTTATTACAAATTAATTTTATTACAAATTAACTTTTATAATTTTATAACTAATTTAAGTTAATGTGACTAATTTGTAATAAAATGACATGCTAAACGGCATTCTGTCTTTTAGTTAATGGAATTCTAAAAATATCTTTGAATTGGTGAATATACTCAATTAAAACCATATGCCTATGGGTTAATGATATTAACATGTGGCAGTACCTATCTATGAGGAAAGAAATTTGCAAAAGTGAAATACATACAAACTCATCATAGCTCAGTATTTACAGATGAACATTTGCAGATTTTTTTTAATGAGGAACACCAGCTTCCAACCCTAATTTAAGTACAATGTTATCCCCATAAAAAAGAATTCCATTATTGACATTTGTTGACTTGTATCAGCAAAACTACTTAATTATTATATTTCTAATTTAGTCAGTAAAGATTTATGCTTTGTTTTTTCCTTGCTATATATAAGTACTTATATAATAACCTTAATTTTGCTTCTTGGTCCACAAGCCTATAATATTTGCTATATGGATCTTTCCAGAAAAAGTTATTTATTCTGTATCTTAACAATATATTAGAATAAAAAATTTACCTATATATACACTTTTGTAAACTCCTAAGAAAATAATGTGACAATGTATGTACAAAGATTGACAATAACAACGTTACTTATAACAATGAAAAATTGGAAGCTACTTTAGTGTACATCAAGTGAAATAATTACGTGGGTTTTTTTCTTTTAATTCAAGAGTGGCATAATATTTTCATAATGGGTCCATATTATTCAGTGAAGGAATCTGTAATAACTTAAAAATATACACTACTGTAGTTGATTTGCTAATATTTAAGACGTTTACATTGACTTTTCTTAAGAAAAGTCAATGACTTTACTTGAGCCTGACAGCTAATAAGCCCAGACTGCTACCAAGGTTATATTAGCCTTACAAAATAAGTTAGGTGGCTTGTTTTCTATTTTCTCTTCTCTGGAAAAATTTGTGATTCTTCACTGAAAATAAGCAAAATATATGCAATAAATTTGAGAAGAAATTACCAAATATTACTGGGCAATATAAGTGAGCACCTGATTAAAATATAGACACACCTACTTACGTCTGAAAAAGACCATACGTGACAAAGATCAATTCTGACCCCATATAATTTATAAAATCCAGTGGAATACAATAAAATCACTTCAGAGGTTTTAATGGAACTTGACAGGTTGATCTTAAAATTCTTATGTCAAAGCAAATCGTCAAAAATATGAAAGACTTACTCTAACAGCAAGGCTCTACAGCACTATTACACAGGCATATAAACCAAAGAGAAAGAAACATACCCATATAAATATGGTTTTCTTAGTGAGTTACTAAGTTCAGTACTTTATGTTTAGCAGTGATGTAAGTGTTGGCTATAAGATCTGTGGCCCACAAATTATTTCTGGATCATTTTCTCTGTCTCACTCTCTCAGTTTTCCTTAATTCTATGATTTTTCCTCTTTATTTTTTAATTGTTTTAAAGAATGAGGTCATTAATTTGAGGAGGGTAACCCTCAACAGTTCCTAAGTTGT
This sequence comes from Felis catus, assembly GCF_018350175.1. Taxonomy (NCBI): domain Eukaryota; kingdom Metazoa; phylum Chordata; class Mammalia; order Carnivora; family Felidae; genus Felis; species Felis catus. Next base: position 81,076,833 of record NC_058370.1, read on the forward strand.
TACTGTATCTCTACCATGAAGGTTTTCATTCTTTAATCTTTCTATTTAGAAACAGTCTATTTACTTGCTGATACACTTGTGAGCTTCCCTGCCATTCACATGTCTGAGTATAGTCTTTAGTTAAATGTAGTAGAGAATATATCCCTTTAACTCCATGCTTCTCAGTTGACATAGTTGATGCATCTTTAGGGTCTAATACAAAACTCTTTAGGGTCTGATGCAAGACATATCTAGTATCTATATCACTTTCCAATTTATCCTCTAGCTTCACTTATTTTTTAACTTTTGGATAGTTTTAGTGTTGGAATTTAATTTAAATGTTGGATATATACATCTTAGTGTGTTCATATATCTCTGGAAAATGGTTATATTCTAAATGAGTCAAGAAAATAAAAGCCACTTGGCTTTATATTCCATTTTCATGTCTTACATCTGACTAGACCAGTACATACATGAATAATGGATATACAGTAAAGCTGGTTGAGACTAAGGCTAATGTACTGTTAAATCACATATTAAGACATTTCAAGAGGCCACTGCCAGGGCTGCCATGCCCTTCCACTCACCCTAAGTTCAAATTCAATTACAATTAATAAAAAAATCATTCCATAAATAATAATGGAATATCTATTATGCACCATATACAGAGGAGAATTTACCACAAAATTAATGAAGCTTAAGCTTCAATACTTCTTATTTGCACATGCCTTTCCAGTACTTAATTTTGTATTTGAAATTTTAAATTTTTTCTTAAGAAGTACTCCTCAAATTATACAAACTTCAAGCTCTATAAAACATGGATCCACCCCTGATGTACAGCCATCAAGGTTCTCACATACTAGTGGACTGTGTTACCACATGCTTAGTTTAGAATCATGTGTCTGAGAGGCACAAGGCATAGGAGACATTGGAAGTTGTATAGTCATTTTCTGTTTTATTGGTCTGTTTTTAGAGATTTATTGTATAAGATTAAAATTAACAAGTCTAAATGGACAACATAGATGGCAATAGATTTGAAAAGTACCCTATTGATAAATCCCAACTTTTACTACCACCCAACCAGGTTACCTAGTTGGTGGATAGTTCTTTTATTAAAGTGTTACTAACGTGGAAGGAAGTTTTCAGAAAAATATTCAGAAGAATAAACCACTTAGTTTTTGTCATTCTCAGTAACAATTTTATAATTTTACATTTGCCAAATTGACTTAAATTAGTATCATCATTTAGCACTATTAAGTGAAATTGGCTTCCACTGCACAAAAGATGACAAACACTGATAGTCTTTGGCCATGATCCAGGTTTAAATATTTACACATATCCTGTCTGTGTTATCTAGGATCAAAAATAAAAAAACTTGCTGCTACTGGGTTCTTACCACCTTTCACAGATGACTTTTGAATGTACTACTGGAATTAATATGCAAATTTACAATAAAGTATTTAAAACTAAAAAGCAATCTTGAAGAGATTGTCATCTTTAAATCATACTTTGGATCAGTCATTAACTTTTATAACATATTATTGTTATAATCTTTTCTAATTTTTATAATGTTTCCAGGGACTGATAAGTTTGTATGAAATTAAAAAGCATTATAAAGACATGCAACAGCTTATGCATATTTAAGAATACCATGTTCTAGGGGTGCCCGGGTGGCTCAGCATCTGACTTCGGCTCAGGTCATGATCTCTCACCATTCGTGAGTTTGAGCCCTGTGTTAGGCTCTGTGCTGACAACTCAGAGCCTGGAGCCTGCTTTGGATTCTGTCTCCTTCTCTCTCCTCATCTGCCTGCTCACACTCTGTCTCTCTCTCTCTCTCTCTCTCTCTCTCTCTCTCTCTCTCTCTTAAAAATAAACATTAAAAAAAAATTAAAGAAAAAAAAGAATACCATGTTCTAGCTGGAACATTTAAGTTAGTTCAAACCAATTGATAAATGAAATTTAAATTCTAATTATAGATATTCAAATTTACCTTGTCCAAAATTGCTTTCAGAATTCAAGTTTATGTTGCTATATTTCAATTAAAGTAAAATGCTGACATAATTCTTTTTCTGTTACTTATTTCTTTTACCTATTATTTTATAATTTCAGATCAGAAAATTTGATCAATAAGTTTTAAAAATCAGGAAGAAAATATTTGTTTCTGATAATGTGCTAATTGAATTTCTCTATTTTGTAGATTTGAGGAAAATTAACTTTGAAGATAATGTATCAAATAGTTACATGCACATAAATTTTAGTAATCAACTCTTAATGTCTATGTAAATCATCTTTCTTATATAAATCAGAGCAATGAATAATCATTTTAAATTTTTTTTTCCAACGTTTATTTATTTTTGGGACAGAGAGAGACAGAGCATGAATGGGGGAGGGGCAGAGAGAGAGGGAGACACAGAATCGGAAACAGGCTCCAGGCTCTGAGCCATCAGCCCAGAGCCTGACGCGGGGCTCGAACTCACGGACCGCGAGATCGTGACCTGGCTGAAGTCGGACGCTTAACCGACTGCGCCACCCAGGCGCCCCTGAATAATCATTTTAAATATGAAAACATGTGGAAGTGATTTATTTTTTTACCAAATTTAATTATAGGGGCACATATTTTTATGTTAGAAAAACTTATTGGAAATTGCATGTTTTTGAGGTTTTCACAGAACTCATAAATAAAACTTTCTGCTTCCTTTCAGGAGTTATATTTTTGACTTGTATGAATTTTTTCTTGTGGCTACTGGATGATTTTAATTCATTTGTTTAGTATGTTATTTTTAGCCATTTATATTTTTCAAAAAATTATTCATGCTCACTAGGTTTTCATGTTTTTTGCACTAATGTATATATAAGCATAACTTGTATTATTGCATTTCACTTTATTGCACATTACAAACACTGCTTTTTTTTTCCCCAAAAGTGAAGGTTTTGTGGTAATCCTGCATTAAGTAAGTCTATTGGCACCATTTTTTCCAATGGTATTTGCTCACTTTGTGTCACTGTCATAGTTCAGTAATTCTCAAAATATTTCAAGCTTTGTCATTGTTATTGAATTTGTTATGGTGATCTGTGATCAGTGATCTTTGATGCTACTATTATGATTGTTTTGGGGCACCATAAACCATGCCCATATAAGATGGTGAACTTAACTAATGTGTGTGTTCTGACTGCTCCACTATTTCCCCATCTCTTTCCATCTCCTTGTGCCTCCCTATTCCCTGAGACAAAAAAACGTTGAAATTAGGCCAATTAATAGCCCTACAATGACCTCTAAGTAGTTCAAGTAAAAGGAAGACCTGCATGTCTCTTACTTTGCATCAAAGGCTAAGTGAGGAAGGCACATCAAAAGCCAGGACAGGCTGAAAGCTAGGCCTCTGCACCAAACAGTTAAGTTGTGAATGCAAAGGAAAAGTTCTTGAAGGAAACGAAGAGTACCACTCCAGTGAACTCCTGAATGACAAGAAAGCAAAACAGATTTGTTGCTGATATGGAAAAAGTTTTAGTGGTCTGGATAGAAGATCAAACCAGTCAGAATTTCCTTAAGCCAAAACCTAATCTAGAGTAAAGCCCTAAATCTCTTCAATTCTTTTAAGGCTCAGAGAGGTAAGGAAGCTACAGAAGAAAAGTGTGAAACTAGCAGAGTTGATTCATGAGGTTTAAGAATTCATCTCCATAACATAAAAGTTTAAGGTGAAGTAGCAAGTGCTGATGTAGAAGCTGCAGCAAGTTATCTAAAAGTTCTAGCTAAGATCATTAATGAAGGTGGCTATATTAAACAACAGATTTTGAATGTAGAAGAAATAGCCTTCTATTGGAAGCAGATGCCATCGAGGACTTTCTTACCGACAGATGTCAATACTGGCTTCAAAGGAGAAGCTGACTATCTTGTTCCGGGTTAATGCAGCTGGTGACTGTAAGTTGAAACCGGTGCTCATTTGCATTCCAAAAATCCTAGCAGCCCTTAAGAATTAATGTTAATTTACTCTGACTGTATTCTAGAAATGGAAGGACAAAACCTGGATGAAAGCACATTTGTTTACAATATGCTTTACTGATTATTTTAAGCCCACTGTTGAGACCCACTGCTTAGTAAAAAATGATTCCCCTCAAAATATTACTGCTTGTTGACAATGCACCTGGTCATCCAAGAGGTCTGATGGAGATATACAACGAGATTCATATTGTTTTCATGCCTGCTAACACAACATCCATTCTGCAGCCCATGGAGAAAGGAGCAATTTCATCTTTCAAGTTTTATTATTAAAGAAATACATTTCATAGCTGCCATATATAGTGATTCCTCTGATGGATCTGGGCTAAGTAAATTGAAAACTTCCTGGAAATCATTCACCATTCTAGATGCCATTAAGATCATTTGCAATTCTGGGGCGCCTGGGTGCCTTAGTCGGTTGGGCGGCTGACTTCGGCTCGGGTCATGGTCTCGCAGTCCGTGAGTTCGAGCCCTGTGTTGGGCTCTGTGCTGACAGCTCAGAGCCTGGAGCCTGTTTTGGATTCTGTGTCTCCTTCTCTCTGACCCTCCCCTGTTCATGCTCTGTCTCTCCCTGTCTCAAAAATAAATAAAACGTTAAAAAAAAAAATAAAAAAAAGATCATTCGCAATTCATGGAAAGAGGTCAAAGTACCAACATGAATAGGCATTTGGAAGTTGATTCCAACCCTCATGGATGACTTTGAGGGGTTCAAGACCAGTGGAGGAAATAACAACAGATGGAAGTAACAAGAGGACTAGAATTAGAAGTGGAATCTCAGTTGTGACTGAATTGCTGCAGTCTCATGACAAAATTTGAACCAATGAAGAGCTGCTTCTTATGGATGAGCAAAAAAAGTGGTTTCTTAAGATGAAATCTACTCCTAGTGAAGATGCTGGGAAAACTGTTGAAATGCAAAGTAGGATTTAAAGTATTACATAAACTTAGTCAATAAAGCAGCAGCAAGATTTGAGAGGATTAATTCCAATTTTGGAAGAAGGTCTACTGTGGGTAAAATGTTATCAAACAGCATTACATGAGAAAGAGAAATTGTGAAAGGAAGAGTCCATTGATGCAGCAAACTATTGATGTCTTATTTTAAGAAATTTCCACAGCCACTCTAACTTTCAGAAACTACCACCTGATCGCCTAGCTGCCATCAACATCAAGACAACACTCTCCACCAGCAAAAGTATTACAACTCACTGAAAGCTTAGATGATGGTTAGCAATTTTTAGCAATAACGTATTTTTAAATTAAGGTATGCATATTTTCTTTTATTGTACTGTATTCTATTACATACTTAATAGACTACAGTATAGTATAAATATAAGTAGAAATACACTGAGAAGCCAAAAAATTCATTTGACTCACTATATTGCTGTGGTCTGGATTTGAACCTACAGTATCTCCAAAGGATGCCTGTATAATTATCATAATTTTAAAAAGTCTTTTGATCTTCATACTGCTAGGGAGTCACTGCCAAGATACATGGAGTTAAGAAAAAATCAAGTTGCCAAACAATGTGTTTAGTGTGCTACTAAAATAGTAAAACAGGGGTTTAGATGAACATATATGCATATATGGTATTATGTAGTTTCCATAAAAGATGGGTAAACCATAATGACAACCTAAAGAGGAATGAAAGGAACAATGTGAAGAAAACAGAGAGTGAAGTTAGACTTCACTGAATGTACCATTTTTTAAAATCTAACTTAGAATCATTTTTACATAATTATAAGATAAAATGAAACTTTTAAATTATTCCTGAAATTTCACAATCAAAATTAAGTTAATGAACTTAAGACATCAATTTGGTGGCATAATTACACGAAAAAAGTATTTTCAAATCAGTTTAAAATACAGACATTTATCTCTTATGGCATATCTCTAAAAACAAAGGAATTGCAATGAAATCTTAGAATGTTTTCATAATTATACTAGTGGGAATCATATTTGTAGAAATATTCTAAAACCGTTTGCTAGAAATGTTGTATAACAGAGGTCAGCGAAGTAGAGCCTGTGAACCAAATCCAACCTACAACCAATTTTTGAAAATTAAGTCTTATTAAAACAGCCATACTCATTTGTTTATGTATTGCTGATGTCTTCTTTCAAGCTACAATGGCAGAATTGAATAATGACAGAGACTATGTGACCTGCAAGGCCAAAATACTTACTGTGTAGCCCTTTATAAAAGAATACTTTGACTACTTTTGTTCTAGCTCCCTCCTCTAGAAAACAATGCCAAACTCAGTAGAAAAAGGTACATTAGCAACAGTCTTAACTCTAGTAACCATTTGCTACTAAAAGAAATAAAAAGAATTCAGAGATATCATTGATAGCAGACTGGGGGCACCTTATCATACAAAAAGGAAAGGAAGATATCAGTATTACTGGGGTCACCTTAATAGTACTCAGAAATCAACTTAAAGGGATTTCTATGACTAAAGATGGTGCAAAAATATTACCATTTGTACGTTTTTTTTAATGTTTATTTTTGAGAGAGAAAGAGCTTGAGGGAGGAGGGGCTGAGAGAGAGGGAAACACAGAATCTGAAGCAGGCTCCAGGCTCTGAGCTGTCAGCACAGAGCCCAACGCAGGGCTCAAACTCACGAATGGTGAGAGATCATGACGTGAGCTGAAGTCAGACGCTTAACCAACTGAGCTACCCAGGCGCCCCACCATCTGTACATTCTTTAAAGGAATAGAACAAATTTCCACACTCAGCAACAAAATTCATGAACTCCAGCTACTAATGACAATATACTAGATGAGAAATACTAAGAAAATGTGACCCTAACAAAGAGAAAAATCGGTCACTTGGAGTGGACATAGAAATGGTAGAGATAATGGAATTAGCAAAAATAACTTTAAAACAGACATATACATATGCACACATTTACTGAGAGACACATACATTTAAGGGAAAACACAAAGAAAGATTAAATGATATTTTAAAAAACCAAATGGAACTAGAAATTTAAAATATGGTATCTAAAATGAAAAGTTCACTGGAAAGGAGTAAACAAATCAGACACTAAAGAATAAAAGATCGGTGGTGAGAGGAGCCAAGATGGCGTAACAGCATGGAAGGTTTTTTTGGGTCTCGAGTCCATGAAATACAGCCAGATCAACACTAAACCATCCTGCACACCTAGAAAACTGATTTGAGGATCAACACAACAATCTGCACAACCTACACCACAGAACCCAGCAGGTACACAGCACAGAGATATGAAATGGGGGAGAGAAGCCACGGAAGGCAGGGAGCTGTTTTTGCTTGTGGAGAGAGGATGGAGATGGGAGAGCACAGGAAACGCACCCCCCCAAAAGTGGAAAAGTGGAAACAGCCACAGGGACTGAACTAAAAAGGGAGAAAGGAGAGGGTTTAAATTCCATTAAAATTCTACAAACAGGGCGGGGAGCACAGAGTCTGAAAGTCTTCAGCTCAATACCTGGCAGTGTTCTGGTGGGAAGGGTGAATCCCCAGGAGCAGAGTGGGGTCTGGGAGGTCCTCGGGCCACATGGGGAGAAGCAGTTCCAATGCTGTAAGGACATTTGGTAGAAGTTGTGTGGTCACCCGGTCCCAGCAGACCCCAAAGAACAACCACATTCGCTGGTGCTGGAATAAGGTTGTTAGGGTGAAGCTTGGTGCCAGGTGTGTGTTGTGATTTCCCATAATCCCTGAAACGCTGCTGCTACATGGTTGTGTGAACTTTTTCTGGGCTGGGCTGGCACCCAGCCGCAATCTCTGGGCATCGGCAGCAGCACAGTTCTGCAAATGTTTCTGGGTGTGGCCAGCACCCAGCCATTGCTCAGTGAGACCCTCCCCCAGGGGATCTGAGCGGGTCAAAGCCGCAGTCCCTCAGAAGTGAGGGGTCGGGAAACACAGGTGCATCTGAGATAAAACTCAGGAGGGATGTGCCGCCTGGCAACCTGACAGCTTGGTGACAGCATAAAAGCAGGGCGTGGACAGAAGTTGGAGACAAAGGATGGGTGCGTGATTGCTGGTCCGGGAGAGCAGAATTCCAATACTAGAGACTGGGCAGCTGGGTGACGCCATTTTTACCCCTCCCGCACATGCGAATACACACCTACAAGTGCCACAACAATCTACCACAGTAAGCTAGGTAATACCATCTAGTGGAGAACGGATCCGTTACACTAAGCCCCGCTCAACTGGGCCAACCTCACTCTTTAGGAACACAACAAATCTCTCCACCTGCTTAGTTTACAGACTAAAGTGCTTCACAGTTTGACTTCTAGGGGAAAATGATATAATTTCAATTGTATTTCAGTCTGTTCACTGGTCCATCTATTCAATTTTCTCTTTTTTTCTTTTTCGTTTCTTTTCTTTCTTGAATAGGGAAAGAAAAAATTTACTTTTATTAAAATATTTTTTCTACTATATTTTTTACTGTTTTTTGTAAATGTTTCAAATTATAATTTACTTCCATCATTTCATTTTATTCTATTTCATTGTATTCATTTCCTCAAATTTTCAAACGTTTCTTTTTTCTTGTTTTTTTTTCTTGTTTTGTTCAATTTTTTCTTTGTTTTCCCCTCCCTTTCTCCTCTCATCTATCAATCTCCTTTCAATACCAGACCAAGACAGCCTATTCTAGCATCATTTATTTGATTTTGTGTGTGTATGTGCCTGTGTTGTTTTTAATTTTTTAATTTTATTTTTTCCCCTTATTAACTCCTTTTCTTCCTTCAAAATGATGTAATGAAGGAATTCACCACAAAAGAAAGACAACACAGGGGCTTAACACAGATACAAGCAAGATGTCTGAACCAGAATTTAGAATCACAATAATAAGAATACTACCTGAGGTCAAAAATAGATTAGAATCCCTTTCTTTACAGATAAAAGAAGTAAAAGCTAGTCAGAATGAAATAAAAAATGCTATCACTGAGATGCAATCTTGAATGGATGCCACAGAGACAAGGATGGTGAGGCAGAGCAGTGAATCAGCGACATAGAGGACAAACTTATGGAGAATAATGAAGCAAAAAAAAGAGAGAGACTAAGGCAAAAGAGCACGATTTAAGAATTAGAGAAATCACGGGGCGCCTGGATGGCTCGGTCGGTTAAGCATCCGACTTCGGCTCAGGTCATGATCTCACGGTCCGTGAGTTCGAGCCCTGTGTCGGGCTCTGTGTTGACAGCTCAGAGGCTGGGACCTGTTTCAGATTCTGTGTCTCCCTCTCTCTCTGCTCCTCCCCTGTTCATGCTCTGTCTCTCTCTGTCTCAAAAATAAATAAACGTTAAAAAAAATTTTTTTAAAAAGAATTAGAGAAATCAGTGAGTCATTAAAAAGGAACAACATCAGAATCATAAGGGTCCCAGAAGAAGAGAGAGAAAAAGGGGTAGAAGGGTTATGTGAGGAAATCATAGCAGAAAACTTTCCTAACCTGGGGAAAGACACAGACATCAAAATCCAGGAAGCACAGAGGACTCCGATAAGATTCAACAAAAACAAACCATCAACAAGGCATATCATAGTCAAATTCACAAAATACTCAGGCAAGGAAAAGAATCATGAAAGCAGCAAGGGAAAAAAAGTCCTTTACTTACAAGGGAAGACAGATCAGGTTTGCAGCAGACCTATCCACAGAAACGTGACAGGACAGAAAGGAGTGGCAGGATATATTCAATGTGCTAAATTGGAAAAATATGCAGCCAAGAATTCTTTATCCAGCAAGGCTGTCATTCAAAATAGAAGGAGAGATTAAAAGTTTCCCAAACAAAAATTAAAGGAGTTTGTGACCACTAAACCAGCCCTGCAAGAAATTTGAAAGGGGACTCTCTGAGGGGAGAAAAGATGGGAAAAAAAAATTGACCAAAAGCAACAAAGACTAGAAAGGACCAAAGAACACCACCAGAAGCTCCAACTCTACAAGAAACATAATGGCAATAAACTCTTATCTTTCAGTACGCACTCTAAATGTCAATGGACTAAATGCTCCAATCAAAAGACATAGTGTAACAGAATGAATAAGTAAACAAGATCTGTCTATATGCTGTTTACAAGAGACCCACTTTAGACCTAAAGATATCTTCAGATTGAAAGTAAGAAATGGAGAACTATCATACTAATGATTTCCAAAAGAAAGCCAGAGTAGCCATACTTAGACAATCTAGACTTTAAAATAAAGACTGTAACAAGAGATGAAGAAGGACATTATATCATAATTAAGGGGTCTATCCACCAAGAAGACCTAACCGTTGTAAACATTTATGCTCCAAATGTGCAGTGCCCAAATATATAAATCAATTAATCACAAACATAAAGACTCATTGATAATAATACCATCATAGTAGGGGACTTCAACACCCCACTTAAAGCAATGGACAAATCGTCTGATCAGAAAATCAACAAGGAAGCAATGGCTTTGAATGACACACTGGACCAGATGGACTTAACAGATATATTCAGAACATGTCATCCTAAAGAAGCAGAATATATATTCTTCTCCAGTACACATGGAATGTTCTCCAGAATAGACCACATTCTGGGACACAAATCAGCCCTCAACAAGTACGAAAAGATAGAGATCATACCATGCATATTGTCAGACCACAATGCTATGAAACTAGAAAACAACCACGAGAAAAAATTTGGAAAGTTAAGAAATACCTGGAGACTAAAGATCATCCTACTAAAGAACCAATGGGCTAACCAAGAAGTTAAAGAGGAAATTAAAAAGTACGTGGAAGCCAGTGAAAATGACAACACCGCACCCCAAAACCTCTGGGATGCAGCAAAGGTGGTCATAAGAGGAAAGTATATAGCAATCCAGGCCTTCCTAAAGAAGGAAGAAAGATCTCAGACACATAACCTAACCTTACACCTTAAAGAGCTGGAAAAAGAACAGCAAATTAATCCCCAAACCAGCAGAAGACAGGAAATTATAAAGATTAGAACAGAAATCAATGCTATTGAAACCAAAAAAAACCCAAAAACAAAAACAAAAAACAAAAAACCAACAATAGAAATATCAATGAAACCAGAAGCTGGTTCTCTGAAAGAATTAACAAAATTAATAAACCACTAGCCAGTTTGATCAAAAAGAAAAAAGAAAAGGACTCAAATAAACAAAATCAAGAATGAAAGAAGAGAGATCACAACCAACACAGTAGAAATAAAAATAATAAGAGAATATTATGAGCAATTATATGCCAATAAAATGGGCAATCTGGAAGAAATGGACAAATTCCTAGAAACATATACACTACCAAAATGGAAACAGGAAGAAATAGAAAATTTGAACAGACCCATAACCAGTAAAGAAATTGAATTAGTAATAAAAAAATCTCCCAAAAAACAAGAGTCCAAGGCCAGATGAACTTCCAGAGGAATTGTACCAAACATTTAAGGAAGAGTTAACACCTATTCTCTTGGAGCTGTTCCAAAAAAAATAGAAATGGAAGGAAAACTTCTAAACTCTTTCTATGAAGCCAGCATTACCTTGGTTCCAAAACCAGACAAAGATCTCACAAAAAAAGGAGAACTATAGACCAATTTCCTTGATGAACATGGATGCAAAAATCCTCAACAAGGTATTAGCCAACCGGATCCAACAATACATTAAACAAATTATTTACTATGACCAAGTGGGATTTATACCTGGGATGCCGGGATGGTTCAATATCTGCCAAATAATCAATGTGACTCATCACATCAATAAAAGAAAGGACAAGAACCATATGATCCTCTCAATAGATGCAGAGAAAGCATTTGACAAAATATAGCATCCTTTCTTGATAAAAACCCTTAAGAAAGAAGGGATAGAAGGATCATACCTCGAGATTATAAAAGCTGTGTATGAAAGACCCAATATTAATATGATCCTCAGTGGGGAAAAACAGAGCTTTCCCACTAAGGTCAGGAACAAGACAAAGATGTCCACTCTCGCCACTGTTATTCAACATAGTATTGGAAGTCTTAGCCTCAGCAATCGGACAACACAAAGAAACAAAAGGCATCCAAATCAGCCAAGAGGAGGTCAAACTTTCACTCTTCATAGATGACATGATACTCTACATGAAAAACCCAAAAGATTCCACCAAAAAACTGCTAGAACTTATCCATGAATTCAGCAAAGTGGCAGGATATAAAATCAATGCACAGAAATTGGTTGCATTCCTATACACCCAATTGTGAAGCAACATAAAGAGAAATCAATGAATCAATCCCATTTACAACCGCACCAAAAACCATAAAATACCTAGGAATAAATGTAACCAAAGAGGTGAAAAATCTATACACTGAAAACTATAGAAAGCTGATGAAAGAAAGTGAAGAAGACACAAACATGGAAAAATATTCCATGCTCCTGGATAGGAAGAACAAATGTTAAAATGTCAATACTACCAAAAGCAATCTATACATTCAATGCAATCCCTATCAAAATAACACCAGCATTCTTCACAGAGATAGAACAAACAATCCTAAAATTTGTATAGAATCAGAAAAGACCCCACATAGCCAAAGCAATCTTGAAAAAGAAAACCAAAGCAGAAGGCATCACAATCCCGGACTTCAAGCTGTATTACAACGTTGTAATCATCAAGACAGTATGGTACTGGCACAAGAACAGACACTCAGATCAATGGAACAGAATACAGAACCCAGAAATGGACCCACAAACCTATGGCCAACTAATCTTTGACAAGGCAGGAAAGAACATCCAATGGAATAAAGACAGTCTCTTCAACAAGTGGTGCTGGGAAAACTGGACAGCAACATGCAGAAAAATGAACCTGGACCACTTTCTTACACCATACACAAAAATAAACTCAAAACGGATGAAAGACCTAAATGTAAGAGAGGAAGCCATCAAAATCCTCGAGGATAAAGCAGGCAAAAACCTCTCTGACCTTGGCCACAGCAACTTCTTATGGAACATGTCTCCGGAGGCAAGGGAAACAAAAGCAAAAATGAACTATCGGACCTCATCAAAATAAAAATCTTCTGCACAGTGAAGGAAACAATCAGCAAAACAAAAAGGCAACCAAGAGCATGGGAGAAGATATTTGTAAATGACATATCAGATAAAGGGTTAGTATCCAAAATCTATAAAGAACTTACCAAACTCAACACCCAATAAACAAACAATCCAGTGAATAAATGGGCAAAAGATGTGAATGGACACTTCTCCAAAGAAGACATCCAGATGGCCAACCACCAGATGAAAAAAATGCTGAACATCCCTCATCATCAGGGAAATACAAATCAAAACCACAATGATACCCCCTCACACCTGTCAGAATGGCTAACATTAACAACTCAGGCAACAATAGATGTTGGTGAGGATGAGGAGAAAGGGGATCTCTTTTGCACTGCTGGTGGGAATGCAAACTGGTGCAGCCAATCTGGAAAACAGTATGGAGGTTCCTCAAAAAATTAAAAATAGAACTACTCTACAACCCAGCAGTTGTACTACTAGGTATTTATCCAAGGGATAGAGGTATGCTGTTTTGAAGGAGCACATGCACCCCAATGTTTATAGCAGCACTATCAACAATAGCCAAAGTATGGGAAGAGCCATTCCATTGACAGATGAATGGATAAAGAAGAAGTGGTATATATATATAATGGAGTATTACTGGGCAATCAAAAAGAATGAAATCTTGCCATTTGCAACTATGTGGCTAGAACAAGAGGGTATTATGCTAAGGGAAATTAGAAAAGACAAATATCATATGACTTCACTCATATGAGGACTTTAAGATACAAAACAGATGAACATAAGGGAAGTGAAGCAAAAACAACATAAAAATAGGGAGTTGGACAAAAACATAAGGGACCCTTAAATATGGAGTACAAACAGAGAGTTACTGGAGGGGTTGTGGGAGGGCGGATGGGCTAAATGGGTAAGGGGCATTAAGGAATCTACTCCTGAAATCAAATAGTATATGTTACACTATATACTAATTTACTTGGATATAAATTTAAAAAATAAATTAAATAAAAATTTAAAAAATAATAAATAATAAATGATCAGTGAACTTAAACAATAAAAACAATCCAACATTAAGCACACAGAGAAAAAAAAGACTGAAAAGAAAATGAATGGAGCCAGAGGACAAGTTCAAGCAGAGTAATTTAAATAGAGAGAGGGAATAAATACTGAAAATAATGAGCAGAGCTTTAGTGGCCAGTGAATAATATTAAGTAGTATAACATAAATGTAATTGGTTCCCAGAAAGACCAGAAAGAAGGTGGGAAAACACTTATAAGGGCTGGAGGAGGAATTAAGATGGTGGAGAAGTAGGGGGACCCAGGCCTTTCCTTGTCCCTCAAACACAGCTGTTTTGAGGCCAGATTACTTGGAACACCCAGGAAATCAATCTGGCAGAGTGGCAGAAGGATATTAATACTTGGAGGGAGACATCTTGGTAGGTGCAAGGTACGTGGATGTGAATTGGGGGAGAGAAAAATGGCAGTACCACACAGGAGAAGGAACACTTTTGTGAAGAGACAAAATGGAGGGAAAGAGAGAGGGGTTGAGTTAGTGCAGCATTGAGTTACCACATGAGGAAAACCTCTCTGGACCACGGACTGGGGAGTGAGAAGTCCTCAGTGTCCAAGTTTTCTTTGTTTTTGTTTGTTTGTTTGTTTGTTTGTTTTGCAAACAGCTTTTGGAGTTCAAACTGTGAGGTTTTAAATATGTGCGACTTTCCAGAGCAGAGCTGTGGAGTGTGATTCTGGGGAGGAGGGCGTTGGCCCAGAGTGCATAGCAAGGTGTAGAGATCTCCAGGATGTACAGGGAGAGAACAGTCCCCTTCCTGGAGTACTTCTGGAAAAGGGCTTATTGCCTCCCCAGTATAAAAGACCCTGCAGGGACCAGCCAAAGGCCTTTCAACAGCAGGGTAGAGAGGCTCTACTCTGGACAAGGGAAGTATTTCCATGTGGTGCCAGGTCCTTTAAGACTTTGGGTTTTGAATCCCAGCTGCATGCCAAATAAAAAAAAAAAAAAACGCCAAAGAGTTGTGGTGCAGCGCAAGATGACTGCCCTTGCTATACTGTATAGCTGCTATACTATATAGCCCTTGCTATACTGTGAGGGCTGCCTGAACAGCAGGGGTTGATTTCCCTAGTCCAGGGACAAGAGATTGAGGTAGTAGCATCCCCCCCCCCCCGACCCCTCCACCAACACCAATCTGGTAGGACTTCAGAGAGCAACATACCAGCCCCCAGTTGGAGGCAGGACCCTCTTACCCCAAACCTTGCCCCTCTGTCCCTGTCAACTGCTTATTTACTGGGGCAAGACTGACTCTGAGCCAACATAGCCTGCCTCTCCTCCAGAACAGCACAGCCAGTACCCCCACCCCCACCCCCACCATGCACCAACAGACAGCTCTTTTTTCTTTTTCTTCCTTCTTCTATTTTAATTTTGGGAATCAGGCTCTTAGTTCCTTGTTTGTAGAAGGGTTTTATTTTTTCATTTCCTTTTCTCTTTTTTTGGATCTGGCTTTTTAATTCTTTTCTTTTTCCCTCTTATTTATCTTCTGCTTTCCCGTTCCCCTTTTTTTCTTCCTTTTTCTTTGGAATCAGTCTTACAGTATTCTGATTCTGTTTGGGGTTTTTTGTTCCCTTTCCTTTTCTTTTATTAGGATGAGGCTCTCCCCATTGCTTATTTTTTCCGGGATTACTTCAAACACATCAAAGCACATCTAGTTAGGGGATCAAACATTCCACCACTGCAAGCATGGTAGGGCTCTCCAAATGACTGACAAGAGGGAAAAGAGCAGTCAAAATCCAACAGCAGAGTGCACAAAGCACACACCAGAAACTGTTCCTGGGGTGCCAGGCCCTGGACAGTGTATGACTCCTTTTTTATACAGCAGCACTCGCAGGTGGAGGAAACATAACAAGCTTTTAAGACATGCAAAAGACAGAAGCTTAGCCAAAATGACAAGACAGAGGAATTCTCTCCAAAAGAATGGTGAAGAATAAATCACAGCTAGGACCTTGCTCAGAACAGATATAAGCAATTTATGTGAACAGGAATTTAGAACAACAGTCATAAGACTACTAGCTGGGCTTGAAAAAAGCATAGAAGACACCAGAGAAACACTTTCTGCAGAGATCAAAGACCTAAGAAATAGTTCAGATGAATTTTAAAACGCTATAACTGAGATGGGAAACAAACTGGAAAAAGTGACAGGATTGAAAAAGCAGAGGAGAGATTAGGTGAAATAGAATATAAAAGTATGGAAAATAATGACACTGAAAAAAGAGGGAAAGGAAATTACTAGATCATAAGGGGAGGCAGAGAGAATGAAGTGATTCCATAAAATGAAACAGTATCTGTATCATAGGAATCCCAGAAAAAGCACAGAAAAAAGGGGCAGAAGGTTTATTTGAACAAGTTATAGCTGAAAACTTCCTTAATATGGGGAAGGAAACAGGCATTAAAGTCCAAGAGGCACAAAGAACACCCCTCAAAATCAAAAAATGGGACACCACCACGACATATCATTGTGAAACTTGCAAAAAAACAAATATAACAAGAAAATTCTGAAAGTAGCTAGGGACAAAAGGCCCTTAACCTACAAGGGCAGACATTAAGGTTAGCAGCAAACATGTCCACTGAAACTTGGCAGGCCAGAAGAGTGGCAGGAAATACTCAATGTGATGAACAGGAAAAATATGCAGCCAAGAATCCTTTATCTAGCAAGGCTGTCATTCAGAATAGAAGGAGAGATAAAGTGTTTCCCAGAAAAACAACAACTAAAGGAGTTCATGACCACTAAACCAACCCTGCAAGAAATTTTAAGGGGGAATCTCTGAGTGGAGGAAAAAAAAAAAAAAAACCAAAGGAACAAAGACGACAAAGGTCCAGAGAACATCACCAGAAACACCAACTCTACAGGTAACACAATGGCACTAAGTTCATATCTTTCAGTAATCACTCTGAGTGTAAATGGACTAAATGCTCCAATCAAAAGACATAGCGTATCAGAATGGATAAAAAAAAAATAAGATCCATGTATATGTTGCCTACAAGAGCCTCATTTTAGACCTAATGACACCTGCAGATTGAAAGTCAGGGGATGGAGGACCGTCTATTATACTAATGGAAGTCAAAAGAAAGTTGGAGTAGCCATAGATCAATCAGACAAACTAAATTTTAAAACAGAGACTCTAACAAGAGATGGGAAGGGCATTATATCATAATTGAGGGGTCTATCCATCAAGAAGACCTAACAATTGTAAATATTTATGCCCCAAACTCGACAACACCCAAATAAATAAATCATTCACAAACATAAACACATTGATAACAATTCCTTAATAGGGAACTTTAATACCCCACTTACAACAATGGACAGGTAATCTAAGCAGAAAATCAACAAGAAATCAATGGCTTTAAAAAATGTTCATTTATTTATTTTTGAGAGAGAGAATTAGAGAGCAAGCAGGGGAGCGGCAGAGAAAGAGACAAACGGAATCCTAAGCAGGCTCTGCACTGTGCACAGAACCCAATGCAGGGCTCGAACTCATGAAGTGTGAGATCATGACCTGAGCCAAAACTAGGAGTTGGATGTTCAACCAACCAAGCCACCCAGGCATCTCTGGAAACAATGGCTTTGAATGACACACTGGACCAGATGGACTTAACAGATATATTAAGAACATTTCATCCTAAAGCAGCAGAATATACATTCTTCTTGAGTGCACATGGAGCATTCTCCTGAATAGACCACATACTGGGTCACAAATCAGCCCTCGACAGGTAGAAAAAGATCAAGATCATGCATATTTTTAGGTCACAATGCTATGAAATTTAAAATCAACCACTAGAAAAAATTTGTAAAGCCCTCAAATACATGGAGGTTAAAGAACATCCTACTAAAGGACAAATAGCTTAACCAGGAAATTAAAGAAGGGGAAAAAAAATACATGGAAGCAAATGAAAAGGAAAACACAACAGTCCAAATCCTTTGAGATGCAGCAAAGGCAGTCCTTACAGGAAAGCATACTGCAACTCATGCCTATCTCAAGAAGTAAGAAAGGTCCCAAATATACATCCTAAACCTACCCCTAAAGCCGCTAGAAAAGGAGTAGCAAATAAAGCCTAATGCCAGCCCAAGAAGGGAAATAATAAAGATTAGAGCAGAAATAAATGATATAGAATTCAAAAAAAATAACAAATCAATGAAACTAAATGCTGATTCTTTGAAAGAATAAACAAAATTGATAAACTCCTAGCCAGACTTTCCAAAAGAAAAGAGAGAGGACCAAAATAGATAAGATCATGAATGAAAGAGGAGAAGTCACAACCAACACACAGAAATAACAATTAAAAAGAAATACTTATATGCCAACAAACTGGGCAATCTGGAAGAAATGGAAAAATTCTTAGAAACTTACACATTACCAAAACTCAAGTAGCAAGAAATAGAAAATTTGAACACACCCATAATCAGCAAAGAAACGGAATCAGTTTCCACCAAATATATCCCAACAAACAAGAGTCCTGGGCCAGATGGCTTCCCAGAGAATTCTACCAGAAACTTAAAGAATCAATACCTATTTTTCTCAAACTGTTCCAGAAAATAGAAATGGAAGGACAGCTTTCTTTGATTCCAAAACCATACAAAGACCTCACTAAAAAGGAGAAGTACAGGCCAATATTCCTGATGAATCTGGATGTAAAAATTTTAAAGAAGATACTAGTAAATCGAATTCAACAGTACACTAAAAGAATTACTCATCATGATTACATGGGATTTATTCCTGGGCTACAGAGCTGGTTCAATATTCATAAATTAACATGATACACCACACTAATAAAAGCAAGGATAAGAACCATATGGTCCTCTCAATTGATGCAGAAAAAGCAATTAACAAAATATAGTATCCTTTCTAGATAAAAACCCTCAAGAAACTAGCACTAGAAGGAACATTCCTCAACATTGTAACGGCCATATATAAAAGACCCACAGCTAATATCATCCTCAGTGGGGAAAAGCTGAGAGCTTTCCCCCTAAGGCCAGGGACACAGTCAGGATGTCCACTATCACCACTCTTGTCTACATAGTACTGAAACTCCTAGCCTCAGCAATAAGACAACAAAAAGAAAAAAAGACATCAAAATTGGCAAAGAAGAAGTCAAACTTTCACTCTTCACAGACTTCATGATACTCTACATGGAAAACACAAAAGACACCACCGAAAAACTGCTAGAACTGGTATGTGAATTCAGCAAAGTCTCAGGATATAATACCAATGTCCAGAAATCAGTTGCACTTCTATACACCAATAATGAAGCAGCAGAAAGGGAAATCAAGGAATCAATCCCATTTATAATTGCCCCCCAAAAACATGATACCTAGGAATAAACCTAACCAAAAAGGTAAAAGATCTGTAGGCTGACAAGTATAAAATGCTTATGAAAGAAATTGAAGAAGACACAAAAAATGGAAAAACATTTCATCCTCCTGGATAGGAAGAACAAATATTTTTGAAGTGTTATTACTACCCAAAGCAATCTACACATTCAATGCAATCCCTATCAAAATAATACCAGCATTCTTCACAGAGCTAGAACAAACAATCCTAAAATGTGTATGGAACCAGAAAAGACCATGAATAACCAAAGCAACCTTGAAAAAGGAAACCAAAGCTGCAGGCATCACAATTCCGGATTTCAAGCTGTATTACAAAGCTGTAATCATCAACACAGTATGGTATTGGCACAAAAACAGACACACAGATCAATGGAACAGAAGAGAGAACCCAGAAATGGACCCACAAAACAAATATTAATCCTTGACTAAGCAGGAAAGAGTATCCAATGGAAATCCTTGGATTTCCTTGGATTTCCTGGAAATCCTTGACTAAGCAGGAAAGAGTATCCAATGGAAAAAGACAGTCTCTTCAGCAAATGGTGCTGAGAAAACTGGACAGTGACATTCACAAGAATGAAAGTGGACCACTTTCTTACACCTTTCAGAGAAATAAATTCAAAATGGATGAAAGACCTAAATGTGAGACAGGAAACCATTAAAACCCTACAGGAGAAAACAGGCAGCAAACTCTTTGACGTTGGCCACAGCAACTTCTTACTAGACAGTCTCTGGGGGGCAAGGGAAACAAAAGCAAAAATGAACCATTGGGACCTCATCAAAATACAAAACTGCACAGCGAAGAAAACAATCAACAAAACTAAAAGACAACTGATGAAATGGGAAAAGATATTTGAAAATGACATATCAGATAAAGAGTTAGTATCCAAAATCTTTAAAGAACTTACCAAACTCAACACCCAAAAACAAATAATCCCATTAAGAAATGTGCAGAAGACATGACTGGACACTTTTGTAAAGAAGACATCCAGATGGTAATGGGCACCTGAAAACATCCTCAACATCACTCATCATCAGAGAAATACAAATCAAAAGCACAATGAAATACCACCTCACACCTGTTAAAATGGCTAAAATTAACAACTCAGGAAACAACAGATGTTGGTGAGGATGTGGAGAAAGAGGAACCCTTTTACACTGTTGGTGGGAATGCAAACTATTCCATCCACCCTGGAGAATAATACGGAGGTTCCTCAAAAAATTAAAAATAGAACTACTCTATGGCCCCGAAATTTTACTAATAGGTATTTAAAAGGATACAAAAATGCTGATTTGAAGGGGGCACATACATCCCAATGTTTATTAGCATTGCTATCAACAAGAGCCAAATTATGCAAAGAGCCCAAATGTCCATTGACTGATGAATGGCTAAAAAAAATGTGGTGTATGTGTATATATATTTTACACACACACACACACACAGGAATATTAGCAATCAAAAAGAATGAAATCCTATCATTTGCAACAATGTGGATGGAACTAGAGTGTATTATGCTAAGCGAAATAAGTCTGTCAGAGAAAGACAAATATCATATGATTTCACTCATATATGGAATTTAAGAAACAAAGCAGATGAACATGGGGAAGGGAAGGAAAAATAAGATAAAAATGGAGAGGGAGGCAAACTAGAAGAGACAAATACAGAAAACAAACTGAAGGTCACTGGAGGGGAGGCGGGTGAAGGTGTGGTTAAATGGGTGATGCGCACTAAGGAGGGCACTTGTTGGGATAAGCACTGGGTGTTGTTTGTAAATGATAAATCACTGGGTTGTACTCCTGAAACCACTAATACACTGTATGTTAACTAAGTTGAATTTAAATAAATTATGTACTCTAAAAAAAAAAAAGAAATAACAAGTATTGGTGAGGATGTGGAAGAAAAGGAACCTTTCTGCAGTGCGGGTAAGAGTGCAAATTGGTGCAGGGACTATGGAAAACAGTTTGGAGGTTCCTCAAAAAGTTGAAGGGGCGCCTGGGTGGCGCAGTCGGTTAAGCGTCCGACTTCAGCCAGGTCACGATCTCGCAGTCTGTGAGTTCGAGCCCCGCGTCGGGCTCTGGGCTGATGGCTCAGAGCCTGGAGCCTGTTTCCGATTCTGTGTCTCCCTCTCTCTCTGCCCCTCCCCTGTTCATGCTCTGTCTCTCTCTGTCCCAAAAATAAATAAACGTTGAAAAAAAAATAAAAAAAAATAAAGTTGAAAAAGAATTACCATATGATCCAGTAATCCTGCCACCAGGTTTTAAACCAAAGAAAAAGAAAGCACTAATTCAAAAAGATTTATGCACCCCTATATTTACTGCATTATCTACAATAGCCAAGATACAGGAACAACCCAAGTGTGAATAAATGGATAAAGAAGATGTGGTATGTATGTGTGTGTATATATATGTGTGTGTGTATATATATATATATATATATATATATATATATACACATATACATATATATGTGTGTGTGTATATATATGATATATATACACACATACATATATATATACATATATATACATATATAGGTAATGGAGCCATAAAAAATGAAATCTTGCCATTTGAGACAACATGGATATAGCTAGAGGGTATAATATTAAGTGAAATAAGGCAGACATTGAAAGACAAATACCAAATGATTTCACTCACGTGGACTTTAAAAAACAAAATAAACAGGGAAAAAAGAAAAAAAACACAGAGAACAAACTGGTAATTGCTGGGGAGGGGGAGGAGGAGGTGAAATAGATAAAGGGGATTAAAAGTACACCTATCCTGATGAGCAGAGAATAATGCATAGAATTGTTGAAACTAATAAAACACCCTATGTTAATTACACTTCAGTTAAAATAAAGAGGGGCACCTGGGTGGCTCAGTCGGTTAAGTGTCTCATGCTCGGTTTCAGCTCAGGTCATGATCTCAGTTTCATGAGTGAGCCCCACATCGGACTCTGCACTGACGGTGCAGAGCCTGCTTGGGATATTCTCTCTCTCTCTCTCTCTCTCTCTCTCTCTCTCTCTCTCTCTCTCTCTCTCCCTCTCTCTCTCTCTGCCCCTCCCCTATTCACACTGTCTCTGTCTTTCTCAAAATAAATAAATAAACTTAAAAAATTTAAAAAAACATAAAATGATTTTTAAAAATAAAGAAAAAGAAGGATGCTGTCAAAACTTGAGTGATATGCTATATTGTAGCAGCACAATCTTTTTGTGGTCTATTTAACCTTTATTACATATATATTACGATTTTTGAATATGGTCTCTAAGAGAGCATTTAGAAATATGCATTTAGAGATGGCATTTGCTGAGATAAGCTTGGAGGGTTTGATATGATCACTTGTGATTGATTTTGTCAGTTTATAATGTGTATTCTGTTTATTAAATATATCATTAGCTCAAATTTTCTAATTAATGTTATTCAAGTCCTCAAGATCCTCACTGTTTATTTCCTTCATTGTATATCATTTTCTGAGAAGTATGTGTTAATATCCTGCAATTTCTGGATTTTGCATTTTTTCCTTGAAGATTTTTCTTTAAAAAAATAATCTGGAGCCCTGTACTTAAATGAATAGTGCTATATCTACTTGGTGCATTACTTCTCTTATCAACTATATAATTATGAAGGATCCCTTTGTATTAGTTGTCTATTGCTGCATAACAAACCCCCCAAAATTAGCAGCTTAAAACGATAAACAGTGATTCACAATTTCTGAGGGTCAGGAATATAGGACAACTTAACTGTGATTCTGACTCAGGGTCTCTCGTGAGTTTGCAGTCAAGATGCTGACCAGAGCTGCAGTCATCTGAAAGTTTGGGGATGAAGGACCTACTTCTAGGTGGCTCATTGACATGGATTTTGGCTGGAGGCTGTTCACAAGATACATCAGTACCTCACTGCATAGACCTCTTAATAGGGTTGCCTGAATACCCTACTGACGTGGCAACTGACTTCCTGCAGAGCAAGTGTTCAGAGACAAAGGGATCGTCAAAAAGGAAGCCACAACACATTACACTACTTAGTTTCAGAAGTTATAACTTAAGTGAGATGAGAGGGGATGAGAGGGTAAGGAACCAGCTTTTGAAAAGAGAAATATCAAAGGATTTCAGGACATATTTTTAATGTACCTCACTTTTCTTTCCCCTATTCAATTTTTTAAAGCACAGATATTTTGTCTGGTACTTGGTTTGGGCAGCATTTATTTGTATATCTTTTTCCATTTGAACTTTCCCAAGTTATTTCAGGTTTGGAGGCGTTTTTTGTATGCAACCTGTATCTGAATATTTTAAAAATCCAATCTTACAGTCTCTGATTTTCAATAGGTG
Organism: Felis catus; assembly: GCF_018350175.1. Lineage (NCBI taxonomy): Eukaryota > Metazoa > Chordata > Mammalia > Carnivora > Felidae > Felis > Felis catus. Next base: position 81,100,495 of record NC_058370.1, read on the forward strand.
AATTTAATTCACTCACCTTATAACTACTGATTAGACATTCTTAACAGCTTATTTTGTATTTTCTATTTACTATTACTAGTTACTATTACTATACTATTTAGTGATTACCTTTTGATTATTTCCTATTTGCTTTTTAATAATTTATCATTTTCTTTCTTGTACTTTTCCTATTTACTGGTACTGAAGTTACGCTGTTTATATCACTCTGATAGGGCTACCATAACAAAATACCATGCGGTGGGTGCTTTCAAAAACAGCAATGTATCTTCTCACAATTCTGGAGGCTAAAATTCCAGGATCAAGGTGTTGACAGGTTAGGTTCTCCTGAGGCCACTGTCCTTGGCTCGCAGATAGCCACCGTCTTGCTGTAAACTCTCATGGCCTTTCCTCTGTGCACATCCATCTCCAGTGACTCTGCCTCTTTTGATAGACACCGTCATACTGCATTAGGGTTACAACTTTAACCTGTCTCCAAATAGTCACATTGGGGGTTAGAGCTTCAATATATGAATTTTGGAAGGCATGGGGACACAATTTAGTCCATAACACCATCTATTCCTGTTTTTCTTGTGTATATTCGTAAATTCTTAACATTACAAATGACTTTTCTAACAATAGCTGGGGTAATTAATATCTATTTATTTTGATTTTTCTCTGCTCAGGCACCCTCCTGCACCCCTGATTATTCACTCTTGCTAGCCCAGGAGAATTTTTCCCATTCCTAGTATCTCCTTCCAAAGGGCATGGAGAACTTTGGGTGCTTTTTCCAACTCGGGGAGCAGTCTTCTCCTCTGGACATTTAAGTTTCTCCTTTCTTTTTCAATCTGATTTTGTCTGTTTTACAGCTTTCAGTAGGTTCCTTAGAGCTTCTGGTCCATCATGTATTCTTTTTTTTTTTAATTTTTTTTATGTTTATTTATTTCTGAGACAGAGAGAGACAGAGCATGAGTGAGGGAGGGGCAGAGAGAGAGGGAGACACAGAATCAGAAGCAGGCTCCGGGCTCCGAGCTGTCAGCACAGAGCCCAACGCGGGGCTCGAACTCGCAAACCGTGAGATCATGACCTGAGCCAAAGTCAGTCACTCAACTGACTGAGCTACCCAGGCGCCCCATGTATTCTTGTTTTGAATTCCAGTTACAAATTTTAAACACAGACACACACATATCCCATGATTTCTAGAGATTTGGCACAGGAGGGAGAGGTTGATGTATATGCATTCAATCTAGTGTCTTAAAACAGAAGAGGTATGTTTCATTTAGAAGTTAATTTTTAAGAGTGAAGACCTCTGACTGGGAAAATTTGAAATTGGAAGTCCAAATAGATAAGTTTGAGTCAAGAGAAGCCAGAGACATCTATAGTGCTAATATTTAAAACTACAATTATATTGTATGTAATAAATGGTAATTCTTGTTTCAGAAGTTAGCAGGTATAAAACTTCTCTATATAAAAACAGTGCCAAAGTAGCAATTTTATGTCAACTTGATCACCAAGCAAGTGCCTAGGAGTGGCAGATGTAAGCCACACTACAGAAATCATGCCAATGAAAGACAAACTACCCAATAGTGTCATGCCAAGGGAAGGCACAGATGGCTGGAGAGCAGCAGCTATAGGTCTTTTTATAGCATTATCAAATGGCACACACTTGACATTCCAACTGGTCCTGTGCCAATGGCCAAGGTAATTAGGGATGCCAACATGAGAATGTTCAGAAGGCAAACTCATCTTCATGCCATCCAACATGGGACCAGAGAAGCAATCTTGGGTGGCAAATGAGTAGTTTTATGCCACAGTAATAATTAGGTTGGAGAGGTTACCTGATTTCTCAAAAGCAGAATAAGATCCCAAAGACACAAAATTAAAAGCAGCATTTCTGTGACCAACAAAAATAGACTCCCAAACTGCACAGCTTCTACCTAGAAACAACATGGACAAAAAGAGTCTAGAGCCATGACAGTACAATTTTTTTCTCTTTAAAAAAGTTTTCAGCAATCTCAGTTACAGAAAAGTTTCAAATACAGTACAAAGATTTTTCTTTCTGAATCATTTGAGAGGAAGTTACCAACACACTCTTGAACACTTTAATGTTTATTTCCTACTGAGGACATTCTCCTACCTACACAATCAAATCATCAAAATCATAAGGTTAGCATTGATAACGTTATTCCAGCTTAATCACTGAAATTGCACCAACTGTTCCAGTAACGTTCTTCATATAACAAAGATCAATTTCTTAATGAATTTGTTAGGTCTCTTTAGATTCCTTCAGTATAAATTAGTTCTTCAGTCTTCTTTTCATTCATATGAACTTGGCATTTTTTTCCAATAGTATAGGTTACTTATTATAATGTCCCTCAATTTGAGTTCACCTGATGTTTCCTCAGGATTAGATGCCAGTTATAACTTTTTTTTTGCAGAAATAACACAGAAAGGCTGTTGTGTTCTTATTGAGTATATATGGTAGTTTATTTTGATTTCTTCCATTACTGATAATACCATTTTGATCACTTATTAACATGGTATCTACCAGCCTTCTCCCTGTGAAGTTATTTTTTCCTTTTGTAAATAACACATACTTTGTGAAGAAATATTTTTTTGAGACAATGCAAATACCCTGTATCTCAGGAAACTTTCTCTCACGGTTATAGCATCCATTAATTATTCTTGCCTTACTCTATTATTAATATGATGTCTTCCAAATTGTGATTTTTCTCATTCTGTCATTCCTTTTACATTTATTAGTTGGATTTATTCACTTTTGTACTTACTGTATCAGTATAGACTCATGGCAATTTATTTTATACAACTTATAATCATCCCACGTATTTTGATAAAATTCAATTCAAAAAATTATTTCCTAAATTCTCATATTTCTTCTTTGACCCATGAGACATTTAGAGAAGTACTGTTTAATGTGCAAATAGTGGGAGCTTTGTTGAGAATACGAAAGTTATTGAATTGTAATTTAATTCCTTTGGTGTCATATTTCACTCTTCTAAAGTGTACTGTGCTTTCTTTTATATACCAGCATATAATCTATGTTTAGTGACTATTTCATGTGCTTTAAAAGGAAAGTACATTCTAAAGTTGTTGAATATAGGTTCAAAAAATGTCAGGTCAAGTTGGTGGATAGGTTCATATATTCTGTATCCTTATGCATTTATGTACTACTTGTCCTATGAATTACTACATTTGTCTACTTTTCTTTTTTGGTTGTTATCTTTTGCTTCATATATTTGAATATTTATTTTGAGAGAGAGAGCGTGCATGCACACGAGTAGGGGAGGCAAAGACAGAGAGGGGGACAGAGGATTCCAAGCGGGCTCTGTGCTGACAGCAGACAGCCGACAGCCAAATGCAGGGCTGGAACTCCTGAACCAGGAGACCATGACCTGAGCCAAAGTCAGACACTTAACCAACTAAGCCACCCAGGCTTCTTCATATATTTGAAACTCACTTATTTTGTATATAAACATTTAGAATGATGTCTTTCTGTTGAACTTTTATCATCAGGAATATGTCCCTTTAGGTTTTCTAATACTTCTTTTGTTCTGAAGTCTACTTTGGTACTTAATGTTAGAGTGTTACATCTTTTTAAATGTATTTGTGTCATAGTAACTGAAGTGTTCTCTTATTCAGAATATAATCAGGTTTTTTTTTATCCTGTCTGACAAAAATCAGACTTAAAAAAAATTCAATCTGTATTTTAACTGGAGTATCTTATTAATTTGAATTCAATATAATTATAAATGTTTAGGTTTAAGTATACCATCTTGCTGTTTGTTTTCTATTTTCCTTCCTGTCCCTCTTTGGGGTTGACTATTTTTAAAGGTTTTGTTTGTTTTTAATTTCCTCTATTGACTTTCTTTAAAGCTGCATATCTATTTAAATTTTTGAGAAAATCCTCCAGGCACTACAATATACTTAGCACAGTATAAGTGTTAAGCTAGTGTTAACTTAGTACAGTTTACTTAGAATTAATATTGTACCAGTTCAGGCAAAAGGTATAAACCTTACAATGGTATGATTCCATTTTATCACCTGTCATGATATGATGTTACTGTCATTCATTTCACATCTACATGTTATAAATACCACAATGCATTATTATTTTGCTTTGGACAATTATCTTTTAAAGAAATTTTTACATGAGGAAAAAATACTTTCACAACTAATCCATATTTACCATTGTCAGAGCTCTTCATTCTTTTATGTAGATCCATGTTTCCATCTGATATTATATTTGTTGTGCCAGAAGAACTTCCTTTACCTTTCCTTGTACTGCAGGTCTCCTGAGTTGGTGCTGAGTTGTCTCAGTTTTCATTTATTCAAAAGTGTCTTTATTTTACCAACATTTTAAGGTAATTTTCACTGGATATAAAATTTCGTATTGTGTTATTTTTTCAGTTCATTGAAAATGTTGCTACATTATCTTTTGGCATTATTTTTTCTGATGAGAAGTAAGCTATAATTCATATTAGTTGGTCCTTCTAAGTCTTTTTTTGTTGTTGAGTTTTTTAAAAGATTTTTATCTTAATCACTGATTTTCAGTAGTTTGGGTATGCTATGCCAAGATGTAGTGTGCCTGAGTATTGCTTTGTTTATTTGGAGTTCACTGAGCTTCGATCCATAGACTAATGTTTTCTAGCAATGACATGTATTTTAGACCACTGGATTTGGGTTTCACAAGTTACTCAGCCTTTATTAATTTTTGTATTTTTCCTTCTTTTTATTAATACTGGATGGTTTCCATTTATCTGTCTTGATGTCTTTCTATGGATCCTTTATTATACTGTCCAATCTTTTGCTAAGTCTACCCAGGGAGTTTTTCATTTCAGGTTTCACATTTTTCAGTTCTAGAATTTCTTTTGCCCCCTTTAAAAAATAATTTCCTTGTCTCTCTTGAGAATCCATATATATTCAATCATTATATTCATCTCTTCCTTTAAAATACTTAAACATATTTATAACAGCTGCTCCAAAGTTTTTTCTGCCCCTTTCAACATCTGGGTCCTCTCAGGTCTGTTACCCTTAGCTCCTTTTTCTCTTCATTATTTATACATCACATTTTCCTGCTTCTTTAACCACCTAATGATGTGTTATTGTGTGCTGTAAATCACATTATAAGTAGTTTGGGTAATGCTTTCTTTAAAGGATGTTGATTTTTGTACTAGCAGGGTATCAAATTAGTAGTGAATTCTTTTGATTCTGTCAAGTTAGGTTTTGTGATTTTTAAAGGCAGATCTGGTTTTGTACACAGTCCTGGAATAAGTTCTTCATCTTCAAGCATAGCGTTTCTAGAGTTTCATAAAAATGCCCAGTGAGGTTGCTTCACTTTGAGCCAGAATTCCAGCACCTCTCACCATTACGAAGGCTCTCCGTTTAGCTCTCAGTCTCACAGCAGTGACTCTTTGGTAGGCCTTATATATACTTGCTGCTTAGCCTTCCATCAGGGACCCAAGTAACCACCTTGTAGACTTCTGGGTCCCCACTCTTCACATAGATTTTCCCATTCTGGTATCCTGCCCCATAAATTCTATATCATTTATCATCTCTGAATTCTGAACTCTTATCCCTGGCTCTTCATCTGAGAGACATCACTGGTCTCTGTTCTGGAAATTATATAGAGGGCCATCTGTATATTCCTCCTCTTTTAAGAATCAAAGTCCTGCAGGGCTTACTTATTGTCCAATGCCTAAAAACTGTTGTCTCATATTTTATGTAGTTTTATAGTAGTTTACAGTGGGAGCACAAGTCTGAAACCAGTTTGTCCAGTGGCTGGAAGTGGAAGATCCTCTTCCCTTACCAGTAATATTTTAAAACAGTTCTGCCAATATTGACTATATAATTATTCCCTTTTGCTTGGGTTTTGGTAGGAAACAACCTTGAACTATAGGGATCAATGAGAAGCTAGTGTTTTGTTTTTTTTAAATATTTTTACATTACTTACCTTTGAGAGACAGATAGAGAATGAGCAGGGGAGGGGAAGAGAGAAGGAGACACACACTCCAAAGCAGGCTCCAGACTCCAAGCTGTCAGCACAGAGCCCCACATGGGGCTTGAACTCACAGACTGTTGAGATCATGACCTGAGCCAAAGTTGGATGCCTAACTGTCTGAGTCACCCAAGTGCCCCTAGAAGCTAATGGTTTTTAAAAGACAAGAAATTGGGAATGGACACTTCAAAAAGTATTACACCTATCCAGTTCAAATGACAGTCTAAGATACAACTCTTTGTGTCTCCCAAGATGCAAATGGGTTCTCAAAGAGCAGACTCATAGTCCTGGAAGATCTATCAATATCATGTCTGGCATATACCACATTCCTCTCTAAGAAAACTATCACTAAATGTGTGAGTTTTTTTTTTTCCTGGAGACATGAATGAGAAAATAGGGAAATAGGCAATTGGTGCTATTTTTCTGTGGTCCTTTCTATATTCACTGTGCACTTCCTTTTATTACAGACGAAGAGCTCTTAATTTAGATGAATGATATTCCAAATAAACTGGGTTCTGTGTATCATTCAGGATAGATCAGATGCCATTCTGCAATAAACAGTGTTACTGATAACTTTTGAACTTTGGTAAAGAAAAAAAGGAAAAGAATAGCTTTTTGAAGTTAGTAATAGGGAGTCATCAAGTCATAAATCACTGAGCTTTGGGGAACTTCTAAATTTTTAGTTTATATAAGTAGTTTGGTATAAATGGAAACAGCATGAACTTTAGAGTCAAATACACCTTAGTTTGAATCACAATTCTCAGTTGTCCTTATAATTACTTTTAGCAACTGTAACATAGGTATAATAATTCTATTGTCTAGGATTATTATGAGAATTAAATAAGATAATTTATAAAATGGTATAATGTATGTTATATATAACATATTGACATAATATATTATACCATTATATAAGGCATTATCTGGTATAACACCTTTGCAGGTGATCAAGAAAAGTTAATTCCTTTAACTTTGTGAGATGTAATGATTTTGTTACTGATAAAGCACTTGGTATGCCTTCAAGCAAGACAGACTATAAATTTAAGCTGGCATACACAAATATCTTCATTAGCAAAAGGAAAGATCTGCATTATTAATCCTATAAGATTTCTATAATTCTTCAACTTGAAGAACTGAAAATTACTTTTTTTACTTTTTTGAACATAAGTTAGAATTTTAAAAACTTAGGTTTTTCTTTTTAGTGCTTTTACGACAATTAAACAATAAACCCTAGTATAAACAACATCTTATATAATTTCATTTGTTCCATTTGGGGCATAAAATTGATGATACGTCATGCTTTAAAGCAGAATTTGTGACATTTAAGGCTCTTAGCGATTAATAGTTCAAACATAACAGTGCACTGCAGGGGGGTTATCCAGAATTGGAAAGCAGCTAGTGCCAAGCTTAACACTTCACTCACCTTCCAAAAACATACTGCAGAACTTCTCATTCCAGTTATCCCAGATGAGAACATATCAGACTAATAGTCTTGCTGAGAACAACTAAAACAGCTGGGTAAAATAATTTTTAAAATTCTGTTTGAAGACATTGGAGAACAAGACAGTGAGTATTTGAAGGGCCAAGATTCAAGACAGAAGCAAAGCCCAGAGAGGTAGGCCTGACATTTGGTGCAGCTTTTGCTTTTCAAAGTATTTGCCAATATGTAATTGGCGGCCAAGAAGGTGAGAAACTTAACAGAAAGTAGTGTTTGAGAAGTTGAGAAACCACACTGAACATTAGGTAGAGTCAATGGGCTAAGGCTACTAAGTTATACTTCAGGGTCTGCTGAACAGACAAGGCTTCTAACTGGGACTCCTGAAGGGCTACACTCTTGATGTTCAGTATAAAGTAGAAATAAATTGGCTCTTAGACTGAAACTCATGTTCAAACAAACTCAATCACAGAATGGAGTAAGGTATCTTTTAACCTTTACCCTAACTAACTTCTAGAAGCAAAAGTAAATTCTTTCTGGAGGAAAACAACATCATACACAGCCTCAAATTATCACTACATTTTAAAAATGCTATGGTTTTTCAAAAAAAAAAAAAAGGCAGAGAGTTAAAACCAAATGACCCCCAAACAAGAACAGAAAGACAGAAAGATTCACCATAAGGATAGGAATCAAAAGAAAAAATTAGAGGAAAAATGTAATTAATAAGCTAATAGAAGGGAAAAAATGGAATAATAGAGTTAACATAAAAAAGGGCAAGGATGGTTAGGTAAAAGGACATAGAATAGGTGGGAGAAACAGAAAAGAAAGTGGGTAGGACAAACGCAATTACATTATTTATAATCCAATTAAATAATCTAATTAAAAGACAAAGGTGACCCCTGATTAAAAATATACAATTATTTATTGCTTATAAGAGATGCAACTCAAAATATAAAGAAACATGGATATAAAAGATTTGAAGCAAATACAAACCAAAATAAAACTGGTGTAGGTATACTTTGAGACGAAGTAGGTTTTAAGGCAAGAAGCATTACTAGAAAATAGAAGAATGTTTCATAATGTTAAAGGCTCAATATATCAAGAAAATACAACAGTTCTTAAAAGAACTGAAAAATATGATTAACACACTTGATTTTATATAGAACACTGCATTCAACAACTGTAAACTATAGGCTACACATTTTTTTTCAGTGCACATGCAAATTTTACCATTGACCATATAATGGGCCATAAGGGAATTTCAACTAATTTCAAAGGGTTGATGTAATACAGAATAGGTTAAGGTGTGTGTGTGTGTGTGTGTGTGTGTGTGTGTGTCTGTCTAGAAAATGTTTTATTATTTGAAATTAGGAAATGTAAGAAACCTAGGACAAAGAATTCCTAACAGAAATGTTTAGAAATACTTTGAGCTGAATGATAACGAAAAACAGACACATAAAATTGTCAGAATGCAATCAAGGCCATCGTTGAATGGAGATTATACCCTTGAATGCATACATTAGGATACAGTAGCTAAAAAATCCATGACTTAATCATCTATCACAGGTTAGAGTAAGAACAACACATTTAAACAAACTTGGAAGACTTACATTATTGGATATAAATACTTATAAAGTAATTAAAGAAGTTTAGTATTGGAGCAAGGACAGAATCTAGTAATATACCTACACATATAGGACACTTGATTGGCTTATTCTGATTGAATTATAGTTGACATGCAGTATTCTATTATTTGCTGGTGTACAACATAGTGGTTCTACAAATCTATACATTATGTAATGCTTACTACATACAATAAGTGTAGTTGCCATCTGTCAACATACCAATTTATTACATTATCTACTATATTCCCTATGCTGCACTTTTCATCTCCCTAACTTATTTTATAACTAAAAATTTTTAGTTCTTAATCCCCTTCAGCTATTTCACCCATCCCCCTATACCCCTCTATTTTGACAACCACCAGTTTGTTCTCTGTATTTATGAGCCTGTTTCTGTTTCTTTTGGTGTTTATTTGTTCATTTGTTTTTACTTGTAGCTTCCACATATAGGTGAAAATACACAGTGTTTGTTTTTTTCTGTCTGACTTATTTCACGTAGCATAATATCCTCTAGGTCCATCCATGTTGTCACAAATGGCAAGATTTCATTCTTTTTTATGGCTATTATTCCATTCTGTGTGTGTGTGTGTGTGTATATATATATATATATATATATATATATATATATATATAACATCTTTATCCATTCATCTATGGATGGGCATTTGGGTTGCTTCCGCACCTTGGCTATTGTAGATAATGTTGCAATAAACAGGGGTGCGCGTGTCTTTTCCAAACAGTGTTTTCATTGTCTTTGGGTAAATACCCAGTAGCAGAATTACTGGATTATATGGTATTTCCATTTTTATTTTTTTGACAAATCTGCATACTGTTATCTATAGTGAACAATTTACATTCCCACCAACATTCTCCACATCCTTGCCACCACTTGTTATTTCCTGTCTCTTTGATACTAACCATTCTGACTGGTGTGAGGTTATATCTCATTATGGTTTTGATATGCATTTCTGTGAGAACCTCATTTATGACAAAGGTGACCCTGTAAAGCATCAAAGTACAATTTTGTCAATCAATGGTCACAGGTCAACTGGATATACATATGACGGAAGTTAATTTTGTGCCATATCCTCTAAAAAAAATCAATAGAGGTGGATTGTAGGTTTAAATGTTAACATTAAAATAATACAAATTCTGGAAGATAAAAAGGAGAATTTTGGAGGTGCTTGGCTGGCTCAGTCAGCACAGCATGCAACTCTTGATCTGGGGGGGTGTGAGTTCAAGCCCATATTGGGTATAGAAATTACTTAAAAACAAAATCTTTAGAAAAAAGAAGAATTTTCAAGACCTTGAAAATTTCAAGACCTTGAAGATTTTTAAAACAACGCACAAAGAGCACTAACCAGCCCCTAGCAACCACCACTTTACTCTCTATTTCTATGAAACCAGTTTTTATTTACTTTTTAAGATTCCATATATAACTGACACCAGACAGTATTTGTCTTTCTCTTATTTTCCTTAGCATAAAGCCCTCCAGGTTGGTCAATGGTATAGCAAATGGCAAGATTTCCTTCATCTGTCAATGGACACTTAGGTTATTTCCACACCTTGGCTATCTGAATAATGCTGCTGTACACATGGGTACAGATACTTCTTTGAGATACTGGTTTTGTTTCCTTTGGGTATCTACCCAGAAGTGGGATTTCTGGGTTATGTGGCAGTTTTATTTTTAATTTTTTAAGGAGCCTCCATATTGTTTTCCATAGTGGCTGCACCAGTTTACACTCACACCAACAGTGAACAAGTGTTCCCTTTTCTCCACATCTCTGCCAACTTTTGTAATCTCTTTTTTGATAAAAGACATCCTAACAGGTGTGAGGTATTATCTCAATGTGGTTTTGATTTGCATTTCCCTGGTGATTAGTGATGTTGAGTACCTTTTCATGTACCTGTTGGCCATCTGTATGTCCTCTTTGGAAAAATGTCTTTTCAGGTCCTTTGCTCATGTTTTAATTGAATTGTTTGATTTTTTTGCTATTGAGTTGTAGAAGTTGAAATAACTTGGATATTAACCCCTTATCAAATATATGATTTACAAATATTTTCTCCCATTTGTAGATTGCCTTTTTGGGTTTTTTTGACTATTTCTTTTGCTGTGCAGAAACTTTTTGGTTTGACATAGTGTCACTTATTTTAGCTTTTGTGGCCTATGCTTTTATTGTCTTTTATCAAAAAACAACAACAAAAACAAATAAACAAACAAAAAACCCCACAAAAAATAAAAACCCCACACTGCCAAGACCAATGTCAAGGAGCTTTTTCTCAATGTTTTCTTCTAGGACTTTAAGGTTATAGGTCTTACATTTAAGTCTTCAATTCATTTTTAGTTTTTCTGAGGCATGTAAGATAGGAGTCCAGGTTCATTATTTTGCATGTGGATATCCAATTTTCCTACCACCACTTATTGAATTTATCCAAGGGATACAGGAATCAGGGATGCTGATTCATAGGGGCACTTGTACCCCAATGTTTATAGCAGCACTTTCAATAATAGCCAAATTATGGAAAGAGCCTAAATGCCCATCAACTGATAAATAGATAAAAAGATGTGGTTTATATATACAATGGAATACTACTTGGCAATGAGAAAGAATGAAATCATGCCATTTGCAGCAAGGTGAATAGAACTGGAAGGTATTATGCTGAGTGATACAAGTCAGAGAAGAACAGATATCGTATGTTTTCACTTATATGTGGATCTTGAGAAACTTAATAGAAGACCATAGGGGAAGGGAAGGGGAAAAAATAGTTACAAACAGAGAGGAGGGAGGCAAACCATAAGAGACTCTTAAATACAGACAACAAACTGAGGGTGGATGGAGGGGTAGGGGAGAGGGGAAAGTGGGTGATGGGCATTGAGGAGAGCACTTGTTGGGATGAGCGCTGTGTGTTGTGTGTAAGCAATGAACCATGGGAGTCTACTCCAAAAACCAAGAGCACACTTTACACACTGTATGTTAGCCAATTTGACAATAAATTATATTAAAGAAAGAAAAGAAAAAGGAAAGAAAAAACTAACTTGTCCCCATTGTGTATTCTTGGTCAAAGACTAGTTGACCATATATGCATGGGTTCATTTCTGGGCTCTTTATTGTTTTTATGCCAGTTATCACATATAAAATGGAATACAACGTAAACATTAAAGAAATGACATACACTTATGTTTACTGATATGGAAAACTATGTCATATTGTTGAAAGAAAAAAATCAAGTTATAAACAAAAAGTATAGGGAATGAATATATTCACAGAGAGGTATTTTAAAGGATGTCCATTGGTTTTTTAGTTTTATTCTCTTTATTGTATTGTTTACTTTCTATTACAGTATTATTTATTCTTATAATCAAAATATTTTATTTTAATCTAAGGTCTTGCTGAATCATATTGCTTTTGCTTACAAAATATCCTCTCTTTTACATTCATATAATTCAAGCCCTGTTTCAGGTATTCATTATTTTTTACATGGCTATGTAATAACAATAGTTGCTCTGTCTCAACAATAATAACACATAATATCTGTACATTACTTACCAGTTTACAAAGTACTTTCAACACATTATCCCCACTAAGACTCAAAAACAACCTTATGAATAAAGAGATATGAAGAAAATCTACCTTTACTGAGGTGAATTCTGGTAAAGGTGAGAAAGTAGAGATAGATAGTGGGGTCAAAAAATCTAAAAAGTGTTGTTATTTCTGACACTGTGATGTCTACATGTAGAGATATTGGCCAAATAAAACCTTCTCTCAATATATGAATATGTCTATTCAATTTGACAAAAAATACAGATGATAAATAATAACTTTTTGAATTAGAGATTTCTTCACGATCAATGAAAGCACAATTTAACTGAATGATGCAAAGTTAGAATTTAAACAACAAACTCATTCCAAAGACAAGTGATCTAATGTCATGAAGCCATTTTAATATCTAAAGCATCAAAGCTTAAACTACAGAAATGTCTTCATTGTGCAGAAGATTCAGGTAAAAGAGCCTTCCAGAATTTTTTTTGTTTCGTTTTCAAGAAGCTTTTACTTTATTGGTTTCCTTGACAACAATGAATTTTCTGTGGAGCAGAATATGCTAGGAAACCGGGAGAGGAACACCACCTCATCTGACCTCACTGTGACATTGTGGTAAAAGATCTTGGAAGAACCTGATACAGAGCACAAGGATCTGTAAGAAACTGGCTGTTAGCTAATAAATGGGAGGACTAAAGTGTATATGAATTTATAACTTCTTGGGTGTGTTTTGCACTGTGGTTACTTTAAAAATATAAGTGAGAACATTCATAATTTGTTACTTTACACTAAAATCTAAGGGACAAACTTGAGCACATTCAAAATCTATGGTACATATTTTGCCCTATGTCCTGGCTTCTGTAGCTGTACTTTAGAGAATGGATTAAAAGGACACGCTTATTAGATAGAAAGGTGTCATCCCCTCACATCAAGGTACACGAGGAGAAAAGTTCAAGAATTATAAATTCTTAGAAAACATAAAAAATCCTTTGGGCCCCAGCAAAGAAAATGTCAACGAGTCAAAAGAGACTAGATGGCTATTGACCAGTTTCATGAACGCAAAGCTGCAAGCCAAGAAGGAATAATGCTTTCTCACCATGTGTCTAAGGCACAAATGACACTAATCCTTTTTAATGGTCACAAAAGCTGACAACTTACTCAGCCTTAGAACTGAAGGCACAAAATCATCTCTGGGAATGACTCACCATAAACAGGTCACGAGCACCAATGTCAACAGCTAACAGAAATGCCTTTTCAAATCTCTGGTACCTATAATGAAGAAAAGAAATGTATATGTTAGTTATGAACAAAACCATAAAAGAAGAGAGCTGCTTGTTTAATGTATTTATGTGTTACTGTTTTTTGTCCTTCTGATGGGAAAAATATTTTCAAACAGTAGGGAATTTGCCTGCTGGGATTTTCTGTATGTGAAATGTTACTGCACTTAGAAGGGCCTTAGTCAAAGAGCCTGCAGAGGCCTTCAATGCAATTTGCAAGGATAAGCATAACCCAGAGAAGGTGCTGTTGAATGTAGGGAAATAATAGCTTAGGAAAAAGTCTCTCATAATTTTTAACTTTATCATGTTTTGTAAGAGAAAAGTATGGGAATATGTAGAATATAGCAAGATAACAGTAATTACCAAACCGAATAATTATACTTTTGTGTTTCATAGGTAAAAGTTGAGAAGCCATACGCTGTATTATTACAAAAGTCATATTTGCAAGTTTTGGAAAATATACACCCTAGGTTGTTCGAAAATGACAGTAGAAATGGTTTCTAAATATTTTAACGTATTTTCTAAGTATGTTTTTTTAATGCTTATTTATTTTTGAGACAGAGACAGAGAGACAGAGGGAGAGAGGGAGGGAGGGAGGGAGGGAGGGAGGAAGCTGGGGAGGGGCATACAGAGGAGACAGAAGATCTGAAGTGGACTCCACACTGACAGCAGAGAGCCTGACTCAGAGCTCAAACCCACAAACCGTGAGATCATAACCTGAGCCAAACTTGGATGCTTTACTGATTGAGCCACCTAGGCGCCCCTTTTCTAAGTATTCTTAAGTATTTTCTAAATACTTCAAACATTACTTTTCTACTCTTTTTACACAATATACACTTTTCCTAAAGTATAACTTTGATAATTATTTTTTTATAATGTTTATTCATTTTTGAGAGAGAGAGAGAGAGACAGAGAGAATGAGAGAACACGAGCGGGGTAGGGGCAGAGAGAGATGGAGACACAGAATTCAAAGCAGGCTCCAGGCATTGAGGTGTCAGCACAGGGCCTGACACGAGGCTCGAACCCATGAACTGTGATATCATGACCTGAGTCAAAGCTGGGCGCTTAACCGAGTGAGCCACGCAGGTGCCCCTGATAATTCTTTTTAGTGAAAGTTTAATTTTAGCCCAAGATATATGAAAACTACAGTTTAAATTAATTACCTTCACAGGAAAGTTGAAGCTCCTGAAAGCAAAGCATGTTATGATCACATACTTTGCACAGAGTTTTAGAAGGAAAGGGTTTTTTTTTTTTTTTTTTTTGGTTTGAATGCTGAGATTTACATAGATATAATTGTGAGAATTTCTGACTCCAGAAACAAGCAGGTAAATAACCAGGTTGTACTCTGTTCTCTATTTTATATTGTGAAATATGACAGTATAAAATATAAAGATTTCAATTGCAACACATCAAAAATATGGAATATTAACAGATTACATAAATTTTATCAGTAAAATAGCTAAAATAATTTAAGTCCTAACAAAAAATTGATGACTCTTATTGCCAATCTCCTCCTTCACCCTTCTTACAAACCTCTCCAGTATTTGCCTGAATCCCTTTAACTATGGAAAATCAGAAGGCAGTTGTATTTCTTTCGTTCCAGGCAGTTTACTGATTCCTTGTGTATTCAGTGGAGGTGGGATGTAATGAGAAACAGAGGACTGTAGCAAATTGTACAACTTGTTCATACATTCACTGCTATTTTACATTTGATCCCACTACACTGAAACTTTTCTGTCAATAGTAATCTTCCAGCTTCTAATGATGAAATGTAAGATAAGTTCTCATCTTGTGTGCCCTTTTGGCCACATCTGACCCCACAAATTTCCCCTCCTTGAAACTCCCTTTTTCCTTGCATTTGGAGATGCCATTCTTTGTTTTCTCATTTCTGACATTTCATTTTCTTAGTCTCCTTTCCCAGTTTGTTCTATGCCTACTCCATAAAGTTGGTGTTCTATGGTCCTCTTATTTATACTAACTACTCTAGTCTCCCCAGTAACCTTACCCACTTCATGGCACTGATAATTACATCAATAACTCACAAATCCCTAGGTTCCCTTTCTTTCCTGAGCTCCAAACTTTTATTTCCACGTACTTTAAATTTAAAGTGTCTAACATATCCATCAATACATCAATTTGGCAACCATATATATCATAAATTAAAATTGGAGAAAGTGAAATTAACAGGGACAAGATAGGATGTATTGTTCTTTCTAGGTGAGAGATAATGATGAGCACTATGATAAAATGAAGGATTGGCTTTGGAATTGGGCAGAATGGTCAACCAGAAATACCAAAGGCAACTCCCAACTAGACTGCCTATAAAATATACATTAAAGTACATCACAGAACTCTAAAAAAAATAAGAAAATCTCTCTAAGAGTACCATAGTCTCAATCAAAATATAGCCAACCAAATGAAATCCCTTCATTAAAACTAGAGTAAAAATCCCTGAGCAGAGAGCAAATACTGGGGGAGAGGGAGAGGCAGAACTACCCTAAGGGCCATCACACTCAAGATACTGAGCTCTGAACAAGTGTCAAGGTAATGGTGCTAAGCCCAAGACTTCTGATTAAGCCAAGGGCTAAAATGTTCCCAGGATATTAGTGTCCCTAACTTTGGCATAAAGAATAAAAAAAAAAAATTCATGTCTTGCTTAAAGCTTTTTCTTTAAGTAGACTCTACACCCAATGTGGGGCTCAAAGACACAACCCTAAGACTGAGAGTCACATGCCCCAACAACTGAGACAGCCAGGCACCCCTAGATTAAAGCATTTTTTATAGAAATCCCCAGGCTTATCATAAATTAAAATAAAACAAGTATGAGCTCGTGATCAAAAATCACCAAATGCACAAGAAAACAAGCTAGTATGATGGAAAATAATTTCACAGATTATTTTTTCTTATGGTATGCTATAGTTCATACATGCTTCCTTTACTATTTTTCATTCTTTTTTCTTTGCTCTCCTTTGGGTAATTTCAAAAGACTTGTCTTCTACCTCAAAGATTCTTTCAGGGGCTCAATTCCATCTGCTGTTGATGCTCTCTACTTCATGTTTCATTTTATCCATTGTATTCTTCACCTCCAGAATGTTGTTTTTTTTTAATGATTTTTGTCTCTGTAAAGTTCTCATTTTGTTCATTGTTTTCCTTATCTTATTGTCTTTGTTTTCTTGTAGCTCGTTGAATTTCCTTAAAATGTTTAATTATTGGGTATACCACAGATCTTCATTTCTTTGGGGATATTTATTAAAAAAATATTGTGTTTCTCTGGTGGTGTCATGTTTCCTTGATATTTCATGCTTCTTCAAGTCTTATGTTGCTGTTCTCTCATTTAAAGAGTAGTCACCTAATTCAGTCGTACCAACTAGTTTCAGGAATATTAGCCCTGTAGGGATTCTGAGCCGTTCTCAGACTTTTTCTATGGATAAACCTGCTCCACACTTCTTATCCTCTCTTGGGGAGGAATTCTTAAGATGTATGCCTTCTCTCTATTCTGCAACCCTAGGCCAGATGCTGAGAACCTGCTATTTGCTTTCCTAGGGCACTCCTTATGCCCAAGTTTGTGTGCTTTCTCTTAGTCCTACAGTCAGGCTATCTGTGTGTGATTAGTAGCCATTTCCAAAGTCTCCTCTTGCCACCCTGGACTCATGCATAGGATGCTGGCCATGGAGTGTGGGGGCACACATGGAGCATTTGGGGTACCTGTTGCCAGTTGTGCGGATCCATAGGCAAGGTGTCCTCATCAGTTCGTGGGTAGGCTTCTTGATAATAGTCAGGCAGTCTGGTCTGTCAGTCAGTTAGTAGCATCTGTATCCCTTTGATGCCCTCTAAGAGCAGTGACTGCTGTTTTTCCAGCTGTTCTCCACCCCCTAGATATGCAGCACACTTGAGTATTCTGGATGGGATGAGAAAGAAGTAAGTCTCTGGCAGCATCCTGTACAGCTTGGGAAGCCAGGCACTTACTCAACATGCTCTCACTTTTAGCCATGGGAGAAATCATGGGCCGAGGTCTCTCTTGGCACTGAGCTGTGCCACCCTGGGAAAGGGATGACACAAGTAAAGTGAAACTACTCCTCCTACACTATTCAATGGATCCAATCTCAGATTCCCCCCCCCCCCCTTTTTGCTCCAGAGGTGTGCTGGAACATCTCTGCTGGACTCCCAGACTTCCACAAAGGCACACTTATTCATGGGTGATTGTCTAAATTGGTGTGCTGAGGAGTAAATGGTAAAAAACTTATTCTGCCATGTTGATGGTTGTATAATTTCACCTTTTTTATTCAGGGCTGTGATCCACTTCAAGTATGTTTGTGTTGGCAAAAGGTAGAGGACAAGACTCATTTTCCCCCCTATATGGAACACCAGTTTATGTCGTATCATATTTGGAAAAGACCATCTGGACTACATTGAATTACTTTATCAATTTAGTAAAAAAACAGTTGTAGTAAGTTTTGAAATCAGGAAGTTTGTGTTCCCTACCGTTGTTCTTTTTTAAGATTGTTTGGGCTGTTTGGGCCCCTTTGCAATTTCATATAAATTTGTGAACTGGCTTTTTCTATTTCTGAAAAAAAAAAGGCACTGGAATTTTGAATCTTTGGACTACTTTGGGTAAGTGCTGCCATCTTAACAAGAGGAAGTCTTCTAATCCACATATATGGGATGTCCACATTTATTTAAGTCTTCTTTAATTTCTTTTAGCAATATTTTTATGCTTTCAGTTTATAAAACTTTGCCAGTGGTAGAATTATAATATATAATATAATATAATATAATATAATATAATATAATATAATATAATATCTTTTCAATATATACATATATACACACACACACACTGAAGTATTATTAACATACAGTGTTATATTAGTTTCAAGTTTACAATATGATTCCACAATTTCATACATTACTCAATGCTCATCATGAAAAGTATACTCTTAATCCCCTTAATCTATTTCACCCATCTCCACAACCCTCTGGCAACCACCAGTGTTTTCTCTGTACTTTTTGTCTCTTTTTTCTTTGTTAATTTGTCTTGTTTCTTAAATTCCACATGAGTGAAATGATATTTCACTGACTTATTTCACTTGGCATTACACTCTCTAAGTATATCTATGTTGTCACAAATGGCATGATCACATTCTTTTTTTTATGGCTGAGTAATATTCTATGATATATATAACATATATATCACATCTCCTTTATCCATTCATCTATTGATGGACACTTGGTTTGCTTCCATATCTTCATCATTGTAGATAATATTGCAATAAACATAGGGGTGCATACATCTTTTTGAATTAATGTTTTCATTTTCTTTGGATAAATACCCAGTGGTGGCATTACTGAATCATATTGTAATTCTATTTTAAAATTCTTGAGGAAACTCCATACTGTTATCCATCGTGCTGCACCACACAGCACACAGGGTTCTTTTTCTTCCACATCCTCACCAGCATTTATTATTCCTTGTCTTTTTAATTCTAACCATTCTGACAGGTTTAAGGCAATAATACCTCACTATAGTCTTGATTTGCAATTCTGATGATTAGTGGTGTTGAGTATCTTTTCATATGTCTGTTTAGCCATCTGTATGCCCTCTTTGGAAAAGCATCTATTCAATTCTTCTGCCCATTTTATTCAGATTATTTGGGGGATTTTTGTTGTTGAGTTGTGTAAGTTCCTCACAAATTTTGGACATTAACACCTTGTCAGATATACCATTTGTGAATATTGTCTCTCATTCATTAGGTGGTCCTTTTGTTCTGTTGATGTTTTCCTTCACTGTGCAAAACCTTTTTTATTTTGGTGTAGTCCCAATAGTTTAATTTTGCTTTTGTTTCCTTTGCCTGAGGAGACATATGTACAAAAATGTTTTATGGTTTCAGGTCTAACATTTAGGTCTTTAATCCACTTTGAGTTTATTTTTGTGCATGGTGTTAAGAAAGTGGTCCAGTTTTCCCAGCACCATTTGTTGAAGGAACAGTCTTTTCCCCATTGTATATTCTTGTCTCCTCTGTTGTAGATTAACTGATCATATAAGCATGAGTTTATTTCTGGGATGTCTATTCTTTTCCATAGATCTATATGACCATTTTTGTGCCAATATCATATTCTTTTGTTACTAAAGCTTTGTAGTATATCTTGAAATCTGGATTGTGATACCTCCAGCTTTGTTCTTCTTTCTCAAAATTGTTTTGGCTATTCAGGTTCTTTTGTGGTTCCATACAAATTTAAGGATTATCTGCTCTACTTCTGTGAACAATGCCACTGGAATTTTGATACAGACTGCACTGAATGTGTACACTGGTTTTGGTACTATGGACATTTTAACAATATTGGTTCTTCTACTCCATGTGCATAAAATATCTTCCCTTTTGTTTGGGCCACCTTCAGTTTCTTTCATCTGTGTTTTATAGTTTTCAGAGTACATGGCTTTCATCTCCTTGGTTAAGTTTATTCCTAGGTATTCATTCTTTATGGCGCAAATGTAAATGGGATTGTTTTCTTAATTTCCCTTTCTGCTACTTCATTATTAGTGTACAGAAATGCAACAGATTTCTGTCTGTTAATTTTGTGCCCTGTGACTTTACTGAATTCATTTATCAGTTCTAGTGGTTATTTGGTTGTCTTTAGGGTTTCTATATATAGTGTCATGTCATCTCCAAATAGTCAAAGTTTTCCTTCTTCCTTACCCATTGTATTTCATTTTATACTTTTAATTTCATTTTCTTATCTGATTGCTACAGCTAGGACTTCCAGTACAATGTTGAATAAAAGTGGTGAAAGTGGACATCCTTGTCTGGTTCCTGATGTTAGAGAAACATAAATGAAAAACCCACAGCTAACATTATACTCAGTGGTATTAAAAAAAGTTTTTCTTCTAAGATCAAGTGTAGGATTTTTGGTTTATAGTTTTTTCCTTTGTACATTTTAAATGTCATCCCACCACTTTCTGACCTCCATGGTTTCTAATGAGAAATAAGCTGTTAATCTTACTACAGATCCTGTTTATAAGTTGCTTTCTGCTTTCCACCTTCAAGATTCTCTTCTTGGTTTTTGAATTTTGATTGTAATGTGTTTAATGTGGATCTTGTTGAGTTGATTCTACTTGAATTTCATCTTGTTTCTTGGATATGTAGATTCATGCCATTAGTCAAAATTTTCTTCTAAGACTCCCATAATGCATATGCTTAATGGCATCCCACAGGTCCCTCAAGTTGTTTTTATTTTCTTCATTCTGTTTTTATATCTGCTCCTCTAGCTTGATAATTTAAATTGTCCTATTTTAACATTCAATGATTCTTTCTTCTGCCTGCTCAAATCTGTTGAATCAATCTAGTGAATTTCTCATTTCAACTATTATACTCTATAGTTCAAGATATTCTATTGGATTCCTTTTCACAATTTCGATCTCTTTATTATATTCTCTATCTGGTAAGGCATTATCCTTACTTGTTTCTTTTTGTTCATTGTCCATGGTTTCCTTTAGCTTTTTGAGCTTATTTAAGATAGTTAATATAAATAAAGTCTTTGTCTAGTCATCCCAGTGCCTAGGTTTCCCCTGGGATGCTGCCAACTTTTTTTCCTTGTGAATGGGCCATAGTTCCCTGCTTCTTTGTATGCCTTTGAAAACTTTTTTTTTTTTTGAAATTAGACATTTTGAGTATCATGATGTGATAACTCTGGAAATCAGATTCTTTCCCTCTCTAGGTTTTACTGTACTGTTGAGGGCACTACTCCATTTGTTTACTGACATTCCCAAACTATTTTTGCAAGGCCTATATTCCTTCTCATGTGTGATCACTGACATCTCTGTTTCATTATCTCAGCAGCCAGGTATTTTTTAAAATCCTGACAGATGACCTGATAGATTTTTTTTCAAATTGTGAAGCACCAAACAACTCTCCCAGTCTTTGTAGATTGGCTCAGAGTTAGGATACTCTTTTATTGCTTAGCCAAATTACCTACATATAATTCTGTCTTAGCCTTACCTTCTTTCTTATGCAGGACCGAAGGTCTTCCTGAGGTTTATAACTGGGGTTCTTTCAGGTCTTTCTGAGCATGCATCCAGCTTTGGGCATTTGTGTTGCACCTGTGATGCACCAGTATATGTAGTAGCCCTTCAAGGAACTTATTCTAAAATATCTTCTCCTTAGCCTTCTCTTTCCCAGGTCTGCTGGTCAATCTGCTGCTCTTCCCAGTCTCTCTCTCTTGCCTGAGTCAGCTATGCATACTATATGTCTTTAAATGCTTTTGACATATGCAAATGCTTTTGCCAGAGATGCTGTCATAGCCTGACAGAGGCAAATGAAACCAAGCTTCTGCACTGGTCCCTCTGGAAACCACACACTGGTCAAAATGCAAAATGCATAACCACAGTTTTTGAGAACAAGGTCCATCATGGCCCTCTGCACCAGCTAGGTAATACTAGGAATGCCAACCACTGTCCTCAAGGCCACTGTCATAGAGGGGTATGGGGGATGGTAGATAGGTAAACAAAAATGCAGTAATTCTTTCTTACCTATATTTAGCATTCTTTGTCTTTATTAGGTACTATTGTTTTGAGTTTTAAAAATTAGATTATAAAGTTAAAGTTAATTCTGTCAGTTTTGTTGCTTAATGATTGCTTCAGTGGAAGGACTGATTCTTGGAGCTCCCTAATCTCTGTTTTCATGTCATCTCTCCCACTTCTATTTATAAACCTCAATGTGGCACTCATGAGAATCTCTCTCTCAGATCTCCTACTGCAGGGAGTACAACTGACTGACAGCCCCAGCTGCTGCATTTTGAAATCTATCATTGTGTTTTCCTGTTAAGGCTACACTTTCCACAAGCTGCTCCTGGGCAGTGGCTGAGGGCAGTTGAGATAGTAAGGCAGTCCTGTTCCTGGGTGACACGGGATTCTTCAAATGGGCAACACTGGTTTGATGACTTCTGATAGCCTTAGAACTTTCCTTAGAATTGCTCAGAAGTATGCTTTGGTGGGTGGTGGAGGCTGTGGATGGGCAATACTTATTAAGCAGACAGTGGAACAGACTGATTACTACTAAGTTGTACTTACATCATGAGGAAGCATAATGAGAGACTGAATGCTCTTTTCTTTCCTTCTTTTTTTTTTTTTTTTTTCCCTGAGTGCTCTTTTCAGTTAATAGCCACCTTGGTAGTTTACAGAAGTCCTTATCCTCTGCATTTGAAAAGCAGATACAGTTGACATGGGGGAGACCTAATCGTTAGAGTCAAAGAGTTCTAGAGACATTTGGATGTACTACCAAGGCAAGTTTACTTCACTAGTCAATGCCCTGTTAAGAACACCTGGGATCCTGATATCTGGGATGGGTACATCTTCCAGCACTTCCAATCGTGCTAGAAGATTCTGTAGAGACCCCTCCTCTCAAACCAACAAATATTCCCTCCCCTTAGGAAGTGCCTGTGCCGCTGCCTGGCTGCCAGGCTGATAACTGGGGTTAAATCTCAGCACAATACAGCTAGGAACATGCTAGATCTGATAAACTATGAGACCATACACTTAAATAATTACAAGATTTAGCTAGCATGTGCCAGTAAGAAAAGGGGAGTTGGAATGGAAGACAGGATAAATAAAAATTCATTACTGTGGGGAACACTCCTTCAGGATACAGAATTTAACATCCTATCAAGGACTCCATGGGGTGGGATAAACTGCCACTGGAATGGCTCTTAAAAGCCTGGAAAAAAAAAATGGCCAAAACTCAATGAAGTGGAAATGCCTGGCAATGCCAAGTAGTGCAAAAAGCAATAAAGTGGATGGTGGATGAGAGAGAGGATGAATACTATTTGCAGCCATGAGATGAAACTCAGTGACAATGGATACAGTTAATCTTACTAACTTCCCTTTTTGTCTCCAGTTTCCATGGAATAGCTGTTCTCTGAACCTATGTGGAAAAATAGATCTGTACAGTGGTATTCATGAGAAGGCACATCTGAGATCTCTGACTTCAGGGTACAAAATAGACCAACAGCTTCAGATACTGTGGTCTGAAATTTATCACTGCAGCTACACTGAGGCTACATTCCCCAGAAGCTATACCTAGCCAATGAATGATGAAGCAGGGATTCTTAGGCATGTCCATTCCTGGGAGACACGGACCTGTCCTGTCATTGTCCTTTGTCCAGCTTTGTGGAGTCTCACTCTATGCATGTACAGCTTAGGGTTCACCTAAGTTGACTCTTACGCAGATTTCTGGAGCTCTTTCTCTACACAGCACCTGCCTCTCTAGTACACAAACCCACAAATTCCAATTGTCTCATATTCCCTGAACTCTGACCAATTCAACAAACTGCCTGCCATATTCTGCTTGGGTTCCCCCTCCTTGCTCTCTGATGTAGAAAGTAGCCCTGCCGGAAAACCAGGAGATCACAAGATTGACCTTATTTATTCTTCACTCTCAGGGACCAGAGTCCTGCACTGTCAATCACTTCACCTCTAAAAACAAATTTTAATGTCCAGTTTAATAGCTGTCTCTGGTGACAGGTCAGTCTATTACCAGTTATCATCACAGCTGACAGCAGAAGGTCTCAGAAATAGTATCTTCAGTAAATATTATAACCCCATCAACAACACTCATGGTAACAACAATAGATCTTATTTATTTATTGAGATCTTCTCTGTACTAGTTACTATTTTAAGTACTTTCTATGTATTAACTCATGTAATCTTCACAACAACCCTATCAATTTGGTACTATTCTTATCTTTTATTTAACAAGGAGAAAACTCAAGCACAAAGAGGTTAAGTAAAAGTTGTTGTATAAAATACAGAACATCTGGGGCACCTGGCTGGCTCAGTCGGTAGAGTACGCAGACTCTTTTTTTTTAAGTTATATATATATATATAGAGAGAGAGAGAGACAGAGAGAGAGAGAGACAGAGAGCATGAGATGAGAAAGAGAGGTGCCAAGAGAGGGAGAGAGAGAATCCCAAGCAGCCTCCACACTGCCAGTGCAGAGCCCGATATGGGGCTCAAACTCACAATTGTTGAGATTGTGACCTGAGCCGAAATCAAGAGCTGGAAGCTTAGCTGACTGAGCCACTGAGGCGCCCCTAGAGTATGCAGACTCTTAATATCAGGGTCGTCAGTTCAAACCCTACATTGGGCTTGAAACCTACTTAAAAAAAAAAAGGAAAAGGAAAAAAAAAAGGACAGAAAACCCAGTTAAATTTGAATTTTAGATAATGAATAGTTCTTTAGTGTTAAGTATATCCCATATGATATCTGGGACATGCTTACACTAGATAATTCTGTATTACCTGAAATGCACATCTAACTGGGTGTTCTTTATTTTTATTTGCTAAATAAATCTGGCAACTTTAAACTTGCTCAAGGTCCTACAGCTACTTGTATAGTAATCTGGCTCCAAAACTTCCACCCTCTAATATAGTGCTGCTCTAATACACTAGGAAAGAATGAACTATGTGCTATAGGCTTATAGGTCCTTCTTTAGATAAGGTCTCTCAGTTCAGATAAGAAATGCCATGTTGCATTCATTAAAGAGGAATGACCAAATGACTTCCACCTTTGGCTCTGTAAAGAGATGAGCCAGCTCCCTTTTTTGGTTTACAGCATATTAGGGACCCAAAATTCCATCATTTTGAACCCTACAAGCTTTAAAACTAGTATCATTCAAAAGTTATCATCAGCTATATTGTCCCCTATAAGTACATTTGCTTTTATAGGGTGCTATGAAATACCTCCAATGCCCAAGTTCCTGTGTTAACTCAAAGGGTTAGAAAACCTAATGACATTAATTCTTGACCTTAAGCAACTCACACTCTAGTAGGAGAAATAGACATAAATAAAGATAGTAGCTATCACATCTATTAAGTACTTATTTAATACATGCTAGTCATTTCATATTTATTATTTATAATTCTGACAAAGATGTTTAAGGTTAGTAAACTCCTCATTTGTAAAATGGAAATAAAAGTTTGTGCATTACTGTGTAAATTATTAAGCTGGGATTCACACTTAGTTCTGTTTGACTCTAGTGCTTGGGCTTTTCAAAAGAAATCGAGTGTGACCTCCACAACTATCTAAAACCTCAGTCTCTAAGTGCTAGAGCTTAGCAATTAAGACTTAAGGGAGCATTCCTACCTAGTGTACCCGCCTCCATACTTTGCAGAGGGCTGTTCATAACTGCTATTGAGATTATCGAGACGGTATGTAGCAAATAGTCAAATTGTTTGTGTTATCATATTTGTTAAAGATATTATATCTGAGACATTCTTCTGTCAGCTATGATGAATAAGCTGGAAACAGATTGATTCTATCACCATAAACATAATGGCGGAAGTCATTCATTGCTTTCATATAGCTATTGATGATAGTAGTGTGTTACAGTATGACTACTGACATTATGAAATGTAAAAAAAAAATACTATATTGAAGAATGTTCCTGTGATAACAAATCAATTTAAAATAAAACACAAACCATACCAATGACAGCAAATATATTTTAAAAATAATATATGTGAAAGATAGGGCCTGATAAAGGAGAATAACAGTACTGCTTAACTAAAGATACTCCTCTAGAGAGAACTGTTCAGTCAGGATTTGAGAACAAAAATGTCAACAAATTCTGGTACTAAAAACATCAAGACTTTACATAATAGCTGAGTTTATGAAATACCAGTTAAATAGCGGCCCTGTAAAATATGCCGAGAGGGAGATGTACTGAGGGGCTCCTGGGTAGCTCTGTTGTTTAAGTGTCTGACTCTTGATTTTAGCTCAGGCCATGATCTCACAGTTTGGTAGTTTGAGCCCTGCACTGGGCTCAATGCTGACAGTGTGGAGCCTGCTTGGGATTCTCTCTTCTCTCTCTCTCTCTCTCTCTCTCTCTCTCTCTCTCTCTCTCTCTCTCTCCCTCTCTCTCTGCCCCATGCCGCTCCCCCCCCCCACTCGTGTGCTCTCTCTCTCTCTCAAAATAAATAAATAAACTTTATTTAAAAAGTATTGAGAGATGTTTCTGAGTCACTTCATGGAAAGTTCAAATGAATTTGCCTCCAGTCTCCTGCTGCATAATTAGCTGTATGCCTGTATGTTGAGTATAGGAGTAAAAATCTGTGATTAATAAATCTATTAAAAATTTGCATGCATTGGTTGGTTGTGCATGTTAAATTTTATCTGTGAAGTATGGACAGAAGTAACAATCTAGCTCAAAGTTCCTGATTTATTCTAGAACCATGAACTTGTCAGAAGTCTCTCATGCTTTACTAAAATCATAACTGATAGTTTTTGTGTAGGGTACAAATTTAAAGGTAAAATAACTTCTATCTCAGTTTAATTGTATTTACCACTTTTAAGTATTAAGTACTAAAATTTTCCTATAATAATTTTGTTAGTCCTCCTGAAAGACACCTAAAATTTCCCTCTATCTTGTTTCG
The DNA here is from genome assembly GCF_018350175.1 of Felis catus. Taxonomy (NCBI): domain Eukaryota; kingdom Metazoa; phylum Chordata; class Mammalia; order Carnivora; family Felidae; genus Felis; species Felis catus. The sequence goes on from NC_058370.1 coordinate 81,127,782, forward strand.
TGTCAAATAAGCTATGAGTGTTTTCTAGTCCTGCCTCTCTACAATTTTCAAAGATAAACTATTTCTAATTTGCTGTTATAGTACAAAATAAGCTATGCAACAAATGAAATTATTACTAGTACTTTTAATTAATCAATACTGAATGGTAGTTAGAAGCCTCTGGAAAGAAAACTCTAAGTTGGTTTCTTTCCTTTTATCTTCTATATAAAAGGTACATAAACCTACATTAAATGACACATTTGAAGTCATTTGGCTTAGGAATAAACAGTCTTATTTTCATCCTTTGAAGGAAAAAAGTACATTTGGCAAGACGGAGGCTCATGAAAACTGTGACCACCTAGACCACCCATGTGCCCTGTGGTTGCTCTCTCACAGTGGCACTCCCCTCTTCATAACAATAGCAGGGCCATTTGAATTGTAGGCTTTCCCAGATCACTCAGAGGACAGGTCACTCTTTCCCAAAAGGCCAAAATGGGAAAATTTGTGGAATAGAGGATTCCCTCCCCATAACACTGTGTGCTTCTCTTACACACACACTATTTCTCTAACAGCTGTCCCTGAGCCATCTCCCTGTCAGTCCCTCGATGGTGCACGTTAAGGCTTACGGTGTGAGTAGCTCAGTGCTACAGTTTAGCGGCTGTGAGATCTAATCCTCTCTCTCTCTGCAGAGCATAGTGTATAGGGCATGTCAAAGAGCAGGGATTGTGGTGCAATGGGTACAATTCCACCTGCCTTCTTGTTCCGTTTCGGCCCTAAATTGGACCCTTGCTTTTTGTACAGATTTACCTAAGTCTTTGGAAGTCTCCTGGCAATTCACAGGCATTTGGGGGGCACAGTAAGGCAAGTTATAACCACCTATGATGCTCTCTTTACTTACACAAATGCACATGGCCAATATGTACACTTTTTTAGAGTTTTTCTACCCCACCTGCTCTTTAGCCTGCAACTTGGTAAAGTAATAAAATACACTTTGAAAACATGAAAAATGCTAATTATCTTTACTTAGTTTAAAAACATTTGGAGAATTAGTAAAGTACTTCTTTTTTTCAAAATCATGGTTATATTTGCATTCATTTAACATTTCAGTCCTGCTCCTATTTCCCTAAAGGTTTTTAAAATAAGCAATTATAGTTTTTATTTGTGGAAAAATTTGCAGATGTAAAAGTGTTTGCTAGTAATTGTTTTATTGGGTACAACACTCCCAAGAGTTAGCAGAGGCAGGTGATTTGATTTCCATTTTACAGATAAAAAGCTTATCAAAAATCTCTTTAGTCTTTGGTTAAACTGGCATTAAAAAAAATCACATCCCTTGATTCCAGTTCTCTTTTAACTCTACCACAATTAGCTTAGGTGTAAATAAAGGAAGGCAAATTCTCCACTTTGCAGGTGAGAACTCATTACATTCATCCCCCAAACTTCTGTATGGTCTGCCTCAGTCTCTACTTCTCTTTAGTCTTGCCAATACATTGTAGCCCCCTAAAAAAGCCCTTGTTGCTAGGATGTACTTAGCTTTAATACATTTCATTTTCCTCCTTCCTCTCTTACTTATCCCCTTTCTTCATGCTTCCTATTATCTCTTTCTATCCCTATCTCTTCCTTCCTTCCACTATATTCTCTCTATATTTCCTCTCCCTTCCTTCCCCTTTCCATTTTCTTTTCCTTTCCCTTCATTTCTCTCCTTCTTTCTCACTTTTTATATTCATATATTAATATCATACCCCCAATGTTTGAATCTTAGCATAATCCAACCACGTCATTCTGGCTCCTGCATCTACATTTAAACAGCCACGATGTCCTCAGTCTTACAAGATTTCCCTCATGCTTACAAAATACAAACTTGCCTTTCCAAAGAATATCGATTAACATTAAAAAATATATATTTTCAAAAAGTCCCAATAGAAAATAGACAAAGGACATGAAGAGATACTTCACCAGAGCATATACAGATGGAAAATTAATACACGAAAAGATCCTCCACATCATTAACCATCAGGAAAATGCAAATGAAAACAACAATGAAATATCACTGCACATCCATTATAACAGTTAAAACGAAAAACAGTGACAGTATTGGCAAGGATGAGAACCTAGATATTTCATATATTGTTGACAGGAATGCAAAATGATATGGCCACTCTGAAAACAGTATGGCAGCTTCCTATAGAACTAAACACACCCAACCTTGCATACGACTTTGCAAGCATACTCCTGGGCATTTATCACAGGGGAGTGGAAATTCACATCTACACAAAAATCTGTACGTGAATATTCATGGAAGCTTTATTTGTAATAGCCCCAACCTGGAAATAATGGAAATGCCCCTTGATAGGTAAATTCATGATTTTTAAAATTATACTTAACGGAATAACATTTTGTAGGAGAGTTGAATTAGCATCTTTATATAGGATATATGTCAAAAAGTAGTAGCCATTAAAATATTTCTAAGAAATTTTTCTTTCCACAAACAATGCAAACCAAACCAAACCTGAGCTTTGCATTAGACTAAAAGCCAAACAATACAAGTCGGTGTCTTGCTGTTACTTACGTACTGGTTTTACTTTATGGTTAGAGTTTCAACTGTTAGAGGACATTAGTGAACATTTTTACATCTAACAAAAGCTAATCAAGAAACCTACTTAAAAAGAAAAAAGAAAACTACTTTTACTCCCTTGCCCAATCCCTTACTTTGTTTTTATTTTCTAAATTCTTTCCATTTTTTCCCAACATGAAAAGTTCTGAAATTGCCGCAGTATCTTATGCCACAGATTGTTTATTTTTGTTTTTATTCTTTTATTACAATTATGAATGTAATACATAAATATTGTCTCATTTTCAAAATTCAAACAATGCAGATAAAGCAAAAACCCCCTAGAATTGCTTCCGAATTCCAAGCCCAGGTATGAGCAGAAGTGAACCCTTTTATTATTACGGACTGTGGCTTTTCATACTTCACTGTGACTTCCTAAACACATTAAGTATCAAAATAAATGATATAAAAACATACCGGTTTAATAGGGGTTTCCCTTAGACGTCTATCTCCAATGAGTAGCCAGCCTCCCTCTCAAGGAAAACCTTTATGTTTCACTAACCTCTTTACTACTTAGCTGCTTCTCAATAGTCCGTGTTTATCTCTGAATACAGGCACTGGTGGAGAATTCTCAGCAAAGTGCTTCAGGCTAAAAACAGATGTTAATTAAAAATGCTGATAACCCATGGCACCTGTTGTTTCACACTTCTTTTGCTCCAGCCCCAGTCTGCCAAATCCCATCCTTTGTTTCAGTAATTCTCTGCAGCTTTTCTTCCATTCCAGCTGTAGGTCTTTCACTGTAGTGATCATTTAAACTTAATAGGAAAGCCATGTTTTATTGAACAAACCTATCAGGATGACTACACACACAGTCAGTTTAAGGAATGCAGTATCAGAGCTCTAAGAATGAACTACATTCTAATGATGTGTCAATTGTCCGCATGTGATATCTCAACAATTTTAACTATGGGAACAGGAACTTAGTAAATCATTTAAGTGTATCTCTCTCTTCCATCTCTCCTGCTGGTCTCCATAGAGTGTTTTCATGGCAGGACTAAATGGAGGAAAGGAAGGGAATAGACCTAGCACTGAGAGAGACAAGGTCAAAATCCATAGTGACTTCAATCAAGTAGGCATGTAGTCAGCAAAGATCAAAGTTCTTGAAGAGTAACTATATTTAAGTCACTGAAAAGGAAATAAACTACACAAAAGGGGTAAGATGGAGAAGGACTAGAAAAGGAAATGTCACAAAGATGTGCAGAGTGTGCAAATATATTGCATATATTGCACAGAATATATTTGCACAAATTATATTTAATATAAAGCAATTAAGACTTATAATGTAATATTGTGGGCAAAATAGCTAGTGAGGTAATAAATGTATAAATTTGAATATCCTGAAACTGATCGTTTACCACTGATGATAAATTATATTAAGCATGGGGTTGCAGATAGAGCTCTGAGCTATATTCTGCACTTTTGGCATAGTAGATGGCACACAGTAAATACATATTTGTTGAGTGAACAAATGGTTTTTTCAAAAACTAAAGAAAAATTTGGAGAAGATTCCACAGAAAGTGAAAATAAAGAAGTAGTTTGGGGGCGCCTAGGTGGCTCAATCAGTTAAGCATCAAACTCTTGATATTGGCTCAGGTCCCAATCTCACAGTTGTAAGATCGAGGTCCATATAGGGTTCCATACCAAGCATGGAGTCTGGTTGAGATTCTCTCTTTCCTTCTCTCTCTGCTCCTCCCCGACTTGCATTCTCTCAAAATAATTAAATAAACTTAAAAAAAAAAAGGTGGTTTGAAACTAAACCACGTGAGTATAGTTCATACTACACCAAGCACATGTGTCACCATGTAGGGTAGAAAATTCCTCCTACTCAGTTGTATGTTGGGATCACATGACCTGTCCAAGCACCAGCCTAATCCTTCATTCTTTTGCAGATAGTGCAAGAGAGAGGAGTGGGAACAGAGAATAACAGTGAGGGCAACACTAACAAAGCTATACTTGTCAAAGAGAGAGGGGATGAGGCAGCAAAGCTCCAAGATTCACAGCATCTCTAGGGATGGAAAATTCACTTGAAAATTTGGAGGAGGGAGGTTTTATTTTTTTCTTTTTTAATGAGGTATTCTCACATGCATATACAGGTAAGGTCAACAGAATCCCATTTTTCTGTCAGTTGTTGTGCGTGAGTAGGGAGAGGTAGTTGAAGGGAGAGAGAGGTAAGAAAGTAGAAAGGCCTGAAAATAGAAAGAAAAATAATATTCTAAAGAAAATGTGTTATTCTTATCTTGGTCATCAGTGCTATATTTATTAATACTGCAGTCCCGTGACTATGAGTAGGATACAGTACCATCAGGAAAATGAACTAAGCTCATAACCCTGGTCTGCTTAGCTCTGCTTCTCTAATGTAGTCTAGGAGACAGGCTGAATGTGTGCAATTTCTGAGATGTTCGTATACATTTGAAAAATGAGCTGGACCCTTCAGAGTTAAGTTTATTTACTTGATATTAACACAAAAATTTTGTTTCCACAAATTAATTTTCTCAACCACTGTGCTTGCATGAATGTTTTATTTACAAACTAGGCTACTCTTGGGCATACTTTCTGCTTCAGTTTTCCTGTAACATACAAGTCCCTAAAATTATGACTTGGGGTACAATTTTAGTATTGCTCTTAATTTATAACCAAAAGCTTAAAAATTAGAAATGAAAAAATGTATAGGGAAGTATAAAGAAAAACATAATTATCATTGTTAACTAATCTAGATTCAAACAGTTGATGCTTGAACAGTGCATGGGGTGGGGGCCTTACTCCTTGTGCAGTTGAAAATCCATGTATAACTTTAGACTCCCCAAAAGCTTAATTACTAATAACCTATTATTGGCTGGAAGCTTTACTGATAATATAAACTATCAACTAACCCATATTTTGTATGTTATATATTGTATTCTTACAATTAAATAAGCTAGAGAAAAGAAAATGTTATTAAGAAAATCATAAGGAAAAAAAGAAAAATCATAAGCAAGAGAAAATACATTTTTAATTCTATAGCAGAACGAAAAAAATCCAAGTATAAGTGGACCCATGCAGTTCAAAACCAGGTTGTTCAAAGGTTAACTGTATATACTTGCACTTTTTAATTACATGTGTTCTACTATGCACAAAATAATCACCCTTGTCTTTATAAAATGGGTACATATTCATAAAAAGAGGTTCAAACAACACAAAAGGACAAATATCAAAGTATAAGTCACTCCCACATTGCAATAAATACCCATAAATTTCTCACGGTTACTGAGTTTAAGCTCCGTGTCCAGCTCTGAGCTGACAGCATGGAGCCTGCTTGGGATCCTCTGTCTTCCTCTCTCTCTGCCCCTCCTCCACTCACACATTCTCTCTCTCTCTCTCTCTCAAAATATGCAATAAATACCCATAAATTTCCATTGTTCACATTAGGTACGCATCATCCGGGTATCTTTGTATAGGTATATAAAATAGATGGAGAGATACCAAGAAATTCTTTTCTGTATAAAGGCTTTTATGTTACACATCCTATTTGTTAGTTAAGATAAAAAATTTAATTTTGCTTTAAAGAAAAGAAGAAAAGTAGTTTTGTAGAAATAACCTTCAATTATTTATTTCCTAAACATAGGCTATTTCCTAAAAGATCCCTCTAAAGTTAAGCGATTAAAAATATTCAGGTTTTTAAAAGAATTTATATTCCTTTTAAACAGGATTTACTGACTCTGTTTTGAAAGATAATGACTCATGTTTTCTCCATCTCCCCTTCCTCCAACTTCCAATTCTTAATACAGTTCTGTTTTTTATATTATCCAAGATAATATTCTGTTACTTTTCTAATTATAATTTCTATAGTTGTTTAGTATTAGTTACTCACAAAACGACTGCTTACTACCAGGCTTCTTTGTTTTTCTGTTAGATTCTCCATTTTTGAGAAGACTTTTATTTATGCTCATTATTAAGCATTTTGTCCACAAAAGGTTCAGAGGTGTTATATTGAGGTCTTTACTGTTTGATTTACTTGCCTATTATGTCTAATCTTGACAGAAATTTCAACTAGGTGTAATATTCTTAGATTGCACTGCTTGATTTTTTTTCATTTCAGGGACTTTTTTCTTGTATTATATATTTTAGTACATCGTCTTTTCTCATTATCCTACTGTTGAATTATCTATCTTCTATATCTAATACATATTTCTAATTGCTTTAATTCCTTTGCCTTTTCATCTACATTCACTGTGATTATCTCAAGTATGTCCTGATTTCCAGTAGTTATCCGTTCTTTCTGGTGTGGTTTCCCTTTTTTTAACTGGAGTGTTTAGACCATTTACATATAATATGATTATTGACAAGTTTTGGTTTTAAATCTTCCACATTACTATTTGTTTTTCAATTGTCTTTTTTTCTGACATTCTTTTGGATTGAATATATTTTATGATTCTATTCTATCTCTTAATTATCAAGATTTTTCTCTTATAATTCTAGGGATAAGCCCAAGTTTCAAATGTCATTGCAAGAACGATGATTTCATGTAAGTACTGCTCAGAAGAGAAATCAAGTTGAGGCTCATGTGAATCAGCAAAATAGGTATGCCCTTATTTTGAAATAATCAACTTATTATAAATATTCAATTTTAGGTCAAGTTTTACTATTTACATCTGCTTCAATAGTTACGATCAGAGTATTATGTTCTAATAATATAAGGATGGTTTATTATTAGGGATCTGTCAATAAAAGTGTCAACAAAAGCCACCTGGGTGGCTCAGTAGGTTAAGTGTCTGACTCTTAATTTCAGAGTAGGTCATGATTTCATGGTTACTAAGTTTAAGCTCCATGTCCAGCTCTGCGCTGACAGCATGGAGCCTGCTTGGATCCTCTGTCTTCCTCTCTCTCTGCCCCTCCTCCACTCACACATTCTCTCTCTCTCTCAAAATAAATAAATAAAATAGGCTATCTTTATAAAGGGGCATATAATCCTATCTGAAGATCTCCAAAAGGCATTCAATAAGATACAAAATATTTTTCAGACTCTTAGTAGCTTAGGAAGAGACAAATGTTCAGCTAACATGATTTAAAAACACACTAACAGGGAGGATTCTGGGAAGACGGTGGAATAGGAAGCACCAGATATCTGTCAGCCCACCGAGACAACAACTGCCCTGTCAAAATCTGCCTGATGTAACTATTTTGGAATTCTGGAATCTACTGAAGGCTTGAAACTTCCAGGGAAAGACTTCGAAGGTAAGCTGAGGCTAATTTTGGTCAATTCCAGCTCTTACCACAGTAGCAGTTACCAATCCCCCAACCCCAACCATATGGCAAGCATCTCTGCATGTGTTCCTGGAGCAACTTTCATAACTGTGGGAGCTAGGATGGGGGAAAGGATCCTGTCCTCCAAATACTGGGTAACTGTGTTTTGATCGTTAATTGCTGTTTCTGAACACATAAGTACAAAGAAGCCAGGGAGCCACCTTTGTTGTGTCTCTCCCCCCCTCCCCCCAGGCATTGTTACAAGCCCTTTCCCCTCTGGCTGAAATGAATTTCAGGGGATTTTAAGGGTCCTCTTTCCCCTTCTTCATCTTTTGCTTTCTTCTCTTTTGAGAGTCATCCATTAAAGACTAGGAGATTCAGAAGCCACTGCATATATAGTAAAATTAGAAAATGACCCTGCATAGCCAGGGAAAAGTTCAGAAAAGACCTAAGAAGACATTAAATTTATACTTAAAGCTGATCTTGGCACAGAAACACCTAAAATGATCAAAAAACAATAACCATTACAAAAAACAGTAAACCTTGGGTAAGGAAGAGAATCTGATTTCCAGAGTTACTAAATTATTATATTCAAATGTCCAGCATTCAACAACAAAAAAAATCATAAGGCATACAAAGAAACAGGAAAGTATGGTCCTTTCAAAGAAAAAATAAATCAACAGAAACTGACCAAGGAAAAACCTAATGGCAGATATACTAGACAAAGACTTTAAAACAATTGTCTCAAAGATGCTCAAAGAACTGAAGACATGCAGAAAGTCAAGAAAACAATGTGTGAATGAAATGGAAATCTCAACAGAAGGAGAATAAAAAAAAATGAAAAGGAAATTCTGAAGCTGAAAAGTACAGTAACCAAAATGAAAAATTCACCAGATGGATATGAAGCAGAGTTAAGCAGGCAGAGGAAAAAAATCAGTAAACTTGAAAAGAGAACAATGGACATTATCAAGGGTCAGGAACAGAAAGAGAAAAGATGGAAGAAAAGTGAAAAGAGCCCAAGGGACCTGTGGCACACCATTAAACAGACAAACATATGCATCATAGGAGTCCCAGAAGAAGATAGAAAGGGATAGAGAGAATACTTGAGGAAATAACAGCTGAAAACTTCCCAAATTGATGAAAGACATGAATATAAACATCCAAGAAGCTCAATGAACTCCAAGTAATTAACTCAAAGAGACCCATACAGATACACATTATAATACAACTTTCCAAAGATAAAGAGGGAATCCTGAAAGCAGCAAAAAAGAAATTAATCACATATACAAGGGATTCTCAATAAGATTATAGGTAGATTTCTCATCAAAAACTTTGGAGGCCAGAAAACAGTGGAAAGATACATTCATAGTGCTAAAAGGAAACAAAAATCTATCAACCAAGAATCCTATATCTGACAAAATTATCCTTCAAAGTGAGGGAGAAATTAAGACATTCCCAGATAAACAAAAGCTGTGGGAGTGTGTGACCACTAGACCTGTCCTGGAACAATCGCTCAGGGGGATCCTGCAAGTGAAATAAAAGAATACAAGATAGTAACATGAAGCCATTTGGGAAAATAAAGATCTCAATAAAAGTAAATACATGGGAAATTATAAAAACTAGTATTATTGTAACAATGATTTATAACTGTACTTTTTTTAAATTTTCTATATGATACATTTAAAAAACAAGTATTAATGTAAAAGCTAGCTTTATTGTAACTCTGGTTTGTAATTCCAAGTCTTGTTTTCTGTAAAGTTTAGGAGACACTTAAAAGGATTGTTAGTGTATGTTTTGGGGCATACAATGTATAAAGATGTACAGCAGTCCCCCTGAACCTCCTGTGGTTCTGCTTTCCACAGTTTCAGGTACCCATGGTCAACCGTGATCCAGAAGCCAGTGATCTTCTTTCTTACATATTGTCAGAAGGTCAGTAGTAGCCTAATGCTACATCACAATGCCTGCATCATTCACCTCATTTCATCTCATCAGGTAGGTATTTCATTATCTCAAATTATTACAAGAAAGGTGATACAATACAATATGATATTTTGAGAAACAGAGACTCCATTCAGATAACTTTTATTACAGCTTGTCGTAAGTGTTCTATTTTATTAGTAGTTATTGTTGTTAATCTTGTTATTGTTGCCTAATTTATAGATTAAACTTTATCACAGGTATTTATGTATAGGAAAAAACAGTATATATACAATTCAGTACTATCTGTAGTTTCAGGCATCAGCTAGTGGTCTTGGAACATATCCCCCATGGATAAGGGGAGACTACTGTAATTCTCTGCAATCAACAACTGAAAGAATTAGGGACAGAGCTGTAAAGCTGGCTTTTTGTAAGCTACTGAAATTAAACTAGTATAAGTTTAAGTTAGAGTGTTATAACTTTAGGATGTTTAAATGTTATCCCCATGATGACCACAAAGAAAACAGGTATAGAATATACACAAAAGGAAATGAGAAAGGAATTTACACATTTCACTACAAAAAAATGAACTAAACACAAAAGAAGATAGTAATGAAGGAAATGAGGGACAAAAGCACTATAGCACATAGAGGAAACAAATAGCACAATGATAAAAGTAAGTCCCTCCTTATGAGTAATCACTCTAAATGTAAATGAAATAAATTCTCCACCCAAAGACAAAGACTGGCAGAATGGACAAAAACACATGACCCAACCAAATGCTGTTTATAAGAGACTCATTTGAGACTCAAAGACACAAACAAATTGAAAGTGAAAAGATGGAAAAAGATATTTCATGCAAATAGTAACTAAAAGAGAATAGGAGCAGCTAAACTAATATTAGACAAAATAGACTTTATTTTTTTAAGTTTATTTATTTTGAGAGAGAGGGAGCAGGGGAGGGGCAGCAGGAGAGAGTGAGAGAGAATCCCAAGCCTGAAGTGGGGTTCAATCTTAGGAACTGTGGGATCATGACTGGAGCCAAAATCAAGAGTTGGATGCTCAAGCCAACTGAGCTACCCAAGTGCCCATAGACAAAACAGACTTTAAATCAAAAAAGGTTATAAGAGATAAAGAAGGACATTATATATTAATAGAAAGTTTACCACAGCAAGGTGATAAAACTATTATGAACATTTATGAACCTAAAGACAGATTATCAAAGTATATGAAGCAAAACCCCACAGAATTGAAGTCAGAAATAGGCAGTTCTACAACAGTTGGAGACTACAAGATCTTACTCACAATAATGGATAGAATAACCAGACAAAAGATACATAAGGAAATAGAGGACATAAACGACACAATACACCAACTAAATCTAACCTATACAGAACTCTACCCAATATACACAATTTTCTCAGGTGCACATGGGACATTTTCCAGGATGTACCATATGTTGGTACAAATTAAGTTTCAATAGATTTCAAACAATTTTTTGTCTTACCACAACTAGATGAAGTTAGAAATATATCACATAAGTAAAATTGGGAAATTCAGAAAATTGTAGAAATTAAACAATACACTTTTAAGCAACCAATGCATCAGAGAAGAAATCACAAGGGAAATGAGAGAACACTTACGGATGAATGATTTTAGGGTAACACACCAAACCTACGAGACACAGCACTAAGGGGGAAATTTACAGTTATAAGCACTTACATTAAAAAACAAGAAAGATCTAAAATCAACATTTTAAGAAATGTTAATGTTTATTTTTTTTAACATTTATTTTTTTTGAGAGACAGAACGAGGACAGAGCATGAGGAGGGGAGGGGAGGGGCAGAGGGAGAGGGGGAACAAAGAAATTAATGCAGGCTCCAGGCTCTGAGCTGTCAGCACAGAGCCTCAGGCAGGACTTGAACCCATAGACCGTGAGATCATGACCTGAACTGAAGTCAGATGCTTAACTGACTGAGCTACCCAGGTGCCCCAAGAAATGTTAATGTTTAATTTATATTTTAAGAAATGTTCTAGAAAAAAACAAATAAACAAACAACTAAGCCCAAAACTAGCAGAAGAAAGGAAATAATAAAGATTAGAGTGGAAATAAATGAAAGGAGAATAGAAAAACAATAGAGAAAAGCAATGAAACAAAAGTTGGTTCTTCAAAAAGATCAACAAAATAAACAAACCTTTAGCTAGATGGACTAAAAAAACCGAGAAGACTCAGATTACTAAAATCAGAAATGAAAGTAAGAACATTACTACTGATTCTACAAAAATAGAGAGTATTATAAAAGACTACTATGAACAATGTACATCAAAATATGGAATAACCTACATGAAATGCACAAACTTCTAGGAAGACAAAAACTATCAAGACTAATACACGAAGGAACATAATCTGAACAGATTTATAATTAGTAAGGAGATTAAATTAGGACTTAAAAATCTCCCAACAGAGAAAAGTTCTGGACCTGATAGCTTTACAGGTGAATTATACCATACATTAAACAATACCTATAACCATTTTTCTCAAACTTTTCCAAAAAAATTAAGAGGAGGAACCATTTCCTAACTCATTTTACAAGGCTAGCATAACCTTGATACCAAAGCCAAAGGCAGTATAAGAAAACCACAGACCAATATACCATATGAACACTGACACAAAAACTTCAACAAAATACTAAACAAACAGAATTTAGTATTATATTAAAGAATTACACATTATGACAAAGTGGGATTTCCTGGAATGTAAAAATGGTTCAACATACAAAAATCAATTAACATATTTTGCACATTAACAAGATGAAGGGGAAAAAGTACATGATCATCTCGGAATGAATCATGATCAATTCATGATCATCTGCATTGATTCGGAAAAAGCACATGATAAAATTCAACACCCTTTCAGGATAAAAATGCTCAACGAAATATAAATAGAAGGGACTTCCTCAACCTAGTAAAAGCCCTATATGAAAAGCCCACACTAGACATCATACTATATGGTAAAAGAAAGCTTTTCTTTTAAGTTCAGGAAGAAGGCAAAGATGCTCACTCTTGCCACTTACATTCAACACAGTATGGAAATTCAAGCTAGAGTAATTAAAGAAAAAAAAAAAGGAAAAAATAAGCATAAAAATTGGAAAGGAAGAAATAAAATTATCTCTTTGCTGATGATATCATTGTATATGTGGAAAACCCTAAAGATTCCACAAAAAAAGCTGTTAGAATATATGAATTCAGCAAAGTAACAGGATACAAAGTCAACATGCAAAAATCAGTTGCATTTCTACACACCAACAATGAACAATGTGAAAAGACAATAACAAAATTAATTCCTTTTACAGTAGCATCAAAAAGAATAAAATTCTTAGGAATTCACTCCACCAAGGAGGTAAAAGACTTATCCAATGAAAATTAAAAAACATTAAAGAAAACATAAATACATGGAAACACATCCCATGTACATGGATTAAAAGACTTAATATTGTTAAAATGTTGATACCACCCAAAGCAATCTACAGATTCAATGAAATCCCTACAAAAATCCCAATGATGTTATTTGTAAAAATAGAAAAACTCATCCTAAAATTCACATAAAATCTCAAGAGACTTCGAATAGCCAAAACAATTTTGAAAAACAAGATCAAATTGGAAGATTTATGATTCTTGATTTCCACTTACTGCAAAGTAATCACAAATGGTGAAGCATTGGTATGGTATTGGCATACAGATAGATATATAGACCAACAGAATAGAATACAGAGCCCAGAAATAAACCCTCACATATATAATGAAATTATTTATGTTATTTATTCTTTTTTAAGTAAACTCCATGCCCCACAGGTGGATGAACTCACAACCCTGAGATTGAGTCACATGCTTTACTGACTAAGCCAGCCAGCCAGGAGATCCCTATAATGAAACACTGTTTGAGAAGGGGGCCAAGACTATTCAATGGGGAAGGCACATTCTTTTCAACAAATGGTGTTTAGAAAACTGGATAGCCACATGCAAAAGAATAAAGTTGGACCCTCACCCAGTAAGCGTATATAAAAATTAATGGAAAATGGATCAAGAACCTAAATGTGAGACAATAAAACTCTCAGAACAAAACATAAGATGAAAGCTTCACAGCATTTAATTTGACAATGATTTCTTGGATATGACACCAAATGTGCAGGTAACAAAAGAAAAAAATAGACAAACTGCACTTTATGTAAATTTAAACATGTTGTGCACCAAAAGACACCATTCACAGAGTAAAAAGGAAACCTACAGAATGGGAAAAATGTTTGCAAATTATACATGTGATAAGGGATTAATATCCAAAATATATGGAGAATTTTTAAAACTTAACAAAAATACAAACTACCCAATGCAAAAATGGGCAAAGGACTTGAATACAAATTTCTCCAGATATACAAATGGCCAATAAGCACATGAAGATGTTCAACATCACTAATCATGAGGGAAATGTAAATCAAAACTGCAATGCGATACTACCTCACATCTGTTAGGAGGGTTACTATCAAACAACAGAAAATAACAAGTGTTGGCGAGGTAGTAGAGAAATTAGAACTCTGTGCACGGTTGGTAGAAATGCAAACTAATGCATTTCACTACTGAGTATTTACCCAAAGATTACAAAACAGTAATTCAAAAGGATATATGCACCACTGTATTTATTGCAGCCTTATTTACAATAGCCAAACTATGCAAGCAGTCCAAGTGTCCATCAATAGATGAATGGATAAAGATGATGTGGTGTGGTATATATATTTATATAATGGAATATTATTCAGCCATAAAAACGAATGAAATCTGGGCAAATGCAACCACATGGATGGATCTAGAGAGTATAACGCTAAGTGAAATGAGTCCATTAGAAAAAGACAAATACCATATGATTTTACTCATATGTGGAATGTAAGAAACAATACACACACACACACACACACACACACACACACACACACACAGAAAGAGAGAGGCAAAACAAGAAACATACTCTTAATTATTATGGAGAACTGACGGTAACCAGAGGGGAGGTACTTGTGGGGGATGGGTGAAATAGGTGATAGGGATTAAAGAGTACATGTATAATGAGCACTGAGTAATGTATAGAATTGTTGAATCACTGTATTGTTCACCTGAAACTACTGTAACACTGTATGCTAACTATTCTGGAATTAAAATAAAAACCTTAATAAAATTTTTTAAAAAGTATACATCACAAAATAACTGACAGCATCATCCTAAATTATAAAAGAACAGCAACTTTGTCGTTGAAGTCACATTTAAGAGTGTCCTACTGCCACTGTTATTTACTACACAAGAATGAGCAGTATAAATATGGGAAAGGGGAAATGATAATTATTTATACACAACATGCTTGTCCACTTTGGACAAAATAATCAACTGAATAATTATTAGAAATAATTTTTAAATGTTCAAAAAGGTAATCCACTAAAAAATTAGTATACAAACATCAATAGTTTCTGGTATACCAACAATCATAAATTAGAAGTTGAATTTAAAAAATATCTTACCCCAAAATAGGAAAAAACTACAATAAAATATAGAGGAGTAAACATGAAATATGCACATATAAAAATATATCTAGGGATGTAAAGGAAAACTTGAATCAATAGAGAGAAACCTGTTATTGAACAGAAGAATTCAGTATTATAAAAATGTTGATTCTTCCTAAAATTAATCCATATATTCATAACTATTCTAATCGAAATCCTCATGAGATTTCCTTTTTTTTTACAAAGTAACAAAGAACCCTAGAGTTCATCTGAAATTTTAAAAACTTATTATAATTCAGAGACATTTTGAAGAGTGCTTCATATTGTACACAAAGTTATAGTAAATGAAATGGTATGGAAAGGGCATGGGGATAGATTATTGGAAATAGAGCCCATAAATTAAATGCTGATAAAACAGGCAGGCAATAAATACATATTTAATAGGCCAAATGTAACAAGCAAGAAGAACTGGTGGGAATCTGTGACAAAAGGGAGAATATAAAACCATTATGGATGGGACATGTGCCACTCTGCTCTGATTGTTGTCTGAAAAATGCAGGTTCACTATTAACAAATAATCCAGTGAGGTTTTTTTTTTTTTTTAAGAAAAATCATAAATTAGGTTTTAATGCAATGTCAATTTTTTTTAATTAAGTAAACTTTACCCTCGATGTGGGGCTGGAACTCATGACCCCAACAAGAGTCACATGCTCTTCCAACACAGCCAGCCAGGTGCCCCTGCAATGTCAATTTTTAAATGCTGACTCAAATTCTTAAAATGTGTGTGTATGTGTGTGTGCATGTGTGCATGTATGTACGTGTGTGTGTGCACGCACGCGCACATGTATGCATGCATATACAGACTATAGTGGATGAGCATGACTTTGTGACTGCTGCCTAAAGTTATTCTGTAATTGTTAGTATGGAATACAGTAAGTTCACAAGTCATGAGAAAATGGATCTTAGGACAAGTGCCCAGAGAGAAGAGAGAAAATAAAGTTGGATCTATGTGTTATTTCTTATGCCAAAATTATTTTCAGTATTAAAGAATAAAATGTAGAATATAAAGTCATAAAGGTGA
The DNA here is from genome assembly GCF_018350175.1 of Felis catus. Taxonomy (NCBI): domain Eukaryota; kingdom Metazoa; phylum Chordata; class Mammalia; order Carnivora; family Felidae; genus Felis; species Felis catus. The sequence goes on from NC_058370.1 coordinate 81,144,127, forward strand.
TTAAAAAAAACAGAGGTTGTATGCAACCACAAAAGACCCCGAATAACCAAAGTAATGCTGAAAAGAAAACAAAGCTGAAGGTATCACAATTCCAGACTCAAGCTGTATTACAAAGCTTTAATCATCAAGACAGTATCATACTGGCACAAAAACAGACACACAGATCAATGGAACAGAATAGAGAACCCAGAAATGGACCCATAAATATATGGCCAACTAATCTTTGACAAAGCAGAAAAGAGTATCCAATGAAAAAAAAAAAAAAAACAAGTCTCTTCAGCATATGGTGCTGGGAAAACTGGACAGCAACATGCAGAAGAATGAAACTGGACCACTCTCTTACACCATACACAGAAACAAATTCAAAATGGTTGAAAGACCTAAATGTGAGACAGGAAACTATCAAAATCGTACAGGAGAAAACTGGCAGGAACCTCTTTGACGTTGGCCACAGCAACTTCTTACTTGACATGTCTCTGGAAGGAAGGGAAATGAAAGCAAATGTGACCTCGTCAAGATAAAAAGCTTCCACATATCAAATGAAACAATCAACAAAACTAAAAGGCAACTGACAGAATGGGAGAAGATATTTGCAAATGACATATCTGATAAAGGGTTTAGTATCCAAAATCTATAAAGAACTTACCAAATTCAACACCTAAAACACAAATAATCCAGTGAAAAAATGGACAGAAGACACGAATAGACACTTTTCCAAAAAAGACATCCAGATGGCTAACATACATATGCTTAACATCACTCATCATTAGGGAAATACTACTCAAAACCACAATGAGATACCACCTCACACCTGTCAGAATGGCTAAAATTAACAACTCAGGAAACAAGAGATGTTGGCAAGGATGTGGAGAAAGGGGAACCCTTTCACACTGTTGGTGGGCAAGCAAACTGGTACAGCCACTCTGGAAAACAGTATCGAGGTTCCTCAAAAAATTAAAAATAGGGGCACCTGGGTAACTCAGTTGGTTAAGCGTCCGTCTTCGGCTCAGGTCATGATCTCACAGTTTGTGGGTTCGAGCCCCGCGTTGGGCTCTGTGCTGACAGCTCAGAGCCTGGAGCCTGCTTCAGATGCTGTGTCTCCCTCTCTCTCTGCCCCTTCCCCACTCATGCTCTGTCTCTCACTCTCAAAAATAAATAAACATAAAAAATTTTTTTAAAAATTAAAAATAGAACTACCCTACAACCCAGCAATTGCAATACTACATATTTATCCAAAGGATACAAAAATGCTGATGTGAAGGGGCACACGCACCCCAATGTTTAAACAGCACTGTCAACAATAGCCAAATTATGGAAAGAGCCCAAATGTCCATCAACTGATGAATGGATAAAAAAGATGTGGCAAATATCTACAATGGAATACTACTCAGCAATTAAAGAGAATGAAATCTTGCCATTTCCAACAACGTGGATAGAACTGGAGTGTATATTTTTCTAAGCGAAATAAGTCAGTCAGAGAAAGACATATCATGATGTGAATTTGAGAAACTCAACAGATTAACACAGGGGAAGTGAAGGAAGAGTAAGATAAAAAGAGAGAGGGAGGCAAACCCTAAGAGACTCTTTTTTTTTAATGTTTATTTATTTTTGAGAGAGAGCAAGCACACGCATGAGTGGGGGAGGGGCAGAGAGAAGGAGACACAGAATGTGAAGCAGGCTCCAGGCTCTGAGCTGTCAGCACAGAGCCCGACATGGGGCTCGAACCCACAAACCGTGAGATCATGACCTGAGCCAAAGTCAGCTGTCTAACCAACCGAGCCACCCAGGCGCCCCAACCATAAGAGTACTCTTAAATACAGAGAACAAACTGAGGGTTGCTGGAGAGGGTGTGGGGGGGATGGGTTAAATGTTAAATGGATGGTGGGCATTAAGGAGGGCACTTTTCAGGAAGAGCACTGGGTGTCATATGTAAGAGATGAATCACTGGGTTCTACTCCTGAAGCCAAGACTACACTGTATGTTATCTAACTTGAATTTAAATTTTTAAAAAAGGCCAAAAAAAAACAAGAAAAAAGAAGGTAAGTATTTTTATAATGCTGGGGAGAGAAGTTCTAAGAATTAGGAAACCATAATGCAGAATAGTCATATATTAATTAACCTTATCAAACTCCTTTAGGAACAACAACAACAACAACATGCATGTAATAGACTGAAAAACGAATGGCAATATGGGAAAAGATATTTGCAACAAATGAAAGATTATCAATAATATCCAAAGTTTGCTTAAAAATCCATAAAAAAGGTAAACATTCCAATGGAATGGATAGACGATTTACAAAAAAAAAAAAAAAAAAAATTCCAAATGGTCAATAAATTTACAAAGATCCATACATATCCACCAAGGACATGTACATGAAGAGCAACATATTTTATAGTAGCCCTAAACGCAACAGAAATGTCCCTGAACATTAGGATATATAAATAAAATGTGATGTATTCTAATAGTATATGTCATGAGAAGATAAAAGAATATTCAGTAATAAAAATGAACCTAGGGGTGCCTGGGTGGCTCAGTCAGTTAAGCATTCAACTTCGGCTCAGGTCATGATCTCCCGGTTTGTGAGTTTGAGCCCTGCAGTTCAGGCTTGTGAGGACAACTCAGAGCCTGGAGTCTGCTTCAGATTCTGTGTCTACCTCTCTCTCTGCCCCTCCTCCACTTGCACTCTGTCTCTCTCTCTCTTTGCAAATGAAATCATTGACAATGATTATTGATTTTTAAATTAATTTCTACTACGTCATTTTGTGTTTTCTGTTTTCCATCTTTTTTTTTAATGTTTTGTCCCCCTGTGTGCTGCACCCTCCCCAAATTCTTGCCTTTTTTTGTGATGAATTTGTTCTCATCCAACATATTCACTCTGTTTGTTTGAAAATTATATAATGTTTGCATTTTTTTAGTGATTGCCCCAGAAATTCTACCGTGTACATTTTACTTAATAAAATCTAGTATTGGGGCACCCGGCTGGGTCAGTTGGTTAAGCATCCGACTTCGGCTTGGTCATGATCTCGCAGTTCATGGGTTCAAGACCCGCGTCAGGCTCTGTGCTGGCAGCTCAGAGCCTGGAACCTGCTTCGGATTCTGTGTCTCCTTCTCTCTCTTTTCTTTCCCTGCTCGCGCATGCTATCTCTCTCTCTCCCTCTCTCTCTCTAAATAAATAAATAAAGATTAAAAATAAATTTTAAAAAATAAATAAAACCTAGTATTAGTAGTATCTCTATCTTCTTCTTGAAAAGCATAAAGACTTTAGAATACTTTACCTTCTTCACTCATCTTCTGATTTATATACTGTTATTGCCCAGAATTTTATCTTAATTTTTAATCCCTTGAATTAGATGTTAGTGTTTATGTTTTATACTATTGATTTTTATGTTCCTACCAGTTTAGTATTATATTTTGCCCACCATTGCTTCTTGCCTTTCATACCTTCCTTCCTTATAGTTCAGAGAAGATGCTACCCTCCAACGGTCATAGATTGCTGTGGAGATCTCAGATCCCATCTCCCCATTCTGCTTGAGCCCTAGGCTTTGTCTCCTACACTCTGAATATACAAGCCTTCCTAAACCAAGCTCCTCACTACCAGGTGCCAGCACACGCCCTCAAGGCAAACTTCGAGTCTGCTTACTCTAGTGGAATCAAGCATCCTTGCCATTTCTACCTGAGTGTTTCCCTTAGTTTCCTGCCACGCTTTAAGCAAATATTTTAAATATATTATCCAGCATGTTTAGATGATCTGACCAGGAAGTTTTTCTCTGCAAATAATTCTGTGTTATTTCCTAAATATTCTTAGGTAACTATTTTAGTATTCATATTCTTTGAATTGAGTTCATATAATGGTTTTACTTACTTTACTGTGTATGCTGCGTTAGTGAAAAGTGTAACCAAAAAAGCCATTTAGAAACCAAGCTGGTCAACAACTTTAGTCACAGAATAATTTTTGTGCCTATCATATATATGTATTGCATAAGCTAAGAACCATTTTGAAAGCTAAGAATAATTTCCAAAACACTACCTTTTTTTACCTGAACTCTAAGTATAAATATTGACCCCAACATAATATATATTTCCCTCCAACACCTTATTGTAAAAATTTTCAAACATCCAGGAAAGTTGAATGAATAGATTTACCACCTAGATTCTATCATCATTTTACAATATTGTTTTATTACATATCTATCCATCTCCCTTTCTTTCCATCAGTTCCTCTTACTTTTTGTTGCAGTGAAAAGGAAAATACAGGTATCACTAAACTCTGCCTGAAATATTTCATAAACATTGTATTTTTTAAAAATTTTTAAATGTTTATTTTTGAGAGAGAGACAGAGCACAAGTGGGAGAGGGGCAGAGAGAAAAGAAGACACAGAATCTGAAGCAGGCTCCAGGCTCTAGCTGTCAGCACAGAGCCTGACTTGAGGCTCGAACTCACGACCCGTAAGATTATAACCTGAGCTGAAATCGGACACTTTGCTGACTGATGAGCCACCCAGGTGCCCCACAAACATCTTATTTTTATTTCTAGGCAATAAAGTTCCCTTTTCCAACTTACTTGCTTACCATTTTCTAATAATTGAAAAGCATGACGCTATCTCTGTGCCACAATCACATTGTTCCATAGGAGTCAGAAAACAGTAGTCTTATAGTTAAGAGGGGAAATAAACAAGTAGAATCAATTAATTTTTAATCCTTTATAATATGTTTCCATGTTAGTAAAATAAGTTTCATATGTGGCACATTCACTTGAAATATTTGCCCTTTTATTTCATCAATATCTAGGAGTTCCTATTATAGTTTCTATTTGTTTATAATGAAAAGTTCTTACTTGTTAATACCTTCCTATTCAGTAGTTCTGGAGGACTATTCTATTTCATGAAGACAGGTGAACAATCATCTTCTCAACTTAGCTTAGGCAGTTGCATTTGCATTCTGTGATATTATGATTTATAGTAAGAAATATATATTTGGTTTTATCCCATTCCTAAAATCCTTAGAATTTCCTAAAAGAAAAGAAAGTCTTTTATTATTTGTAACAAGCCCCTTTCAACCACATCTGAGTTTACATTACAGAGGAGACTTTGTGAAAGCCCCTAGCATGGGGCCTTGTTGTCAGTGGAACCAAGCGCATGATTAGAGGATTGGAAATTTCAGCCCTATCCCCAGACCTGGGGCTGGAGAGAGGGTTTGGAGGTTGAGTTATTACCAATGGCCAATTATTTAATCAATCATGCCTACGTAATGAAGCCTGCATAAAATATCCAAAAGGAACGGGTTCGAAAAGGTTCCAAACTTGGTGAACAAGTGGAAGTGCTGGGAGGGTGGCACTCCTGGAGAGGGAATCGAGGCTTCATGTCCCTTCTCCTATAACTTGCCCTATGCATCTCTTCACCTGGCTGTTCACCTGTATCCTTTAAAACATCCTTTAAGGGGGTGCCTGGGTGACTCAGTAGGCTAAGCATCTGACTTCTGCTCAGGTCATGATCTTACGGTTCATGAGTTTGAGCCCCACGTCAGGCTCTGTGCTCACAGCTCAGAGCCTGGAGCCTGTTTCAGATTCTGTGTCTCCCTCTCTCTTCCCCTCCCCTGCTCATGCTCGCTCACTCACTCTCTCTCTCTCTCTCTCTCTCTCTGAAAAATAAATAAATGTTCAAAAAAATTTTTAATTAATATAAATAAATAAAACATCCTTTAAAATACTGGCAATAGTAAGTAAACTGCTCTTCTGAGTTCTGTGAGCTGCTCTAGCAAATTATCAAATCTGAGAAGGGGGTAGCAGGAAACTCCAATTTGTAGCCAAATTGGACAGAAGCTGTGGGTAACCTGGGGACTTATTACTTGCAGATGGCAGCTGAAATAAGGGCACTCCTGTAGGATTGATAACTTTACATGTGTGGTCTGTGTTAACTCTGGTTACTGTCAGAATTGAATTGAATTCTAGAACACCCTGCAGGTGTCAGAGATTGGTCAGTGTGGGGGGAAAAAACTCCCACCTATCTGGTGTCAAGAGAGTGAGTATGGGAATAAAGGAAAACACACTGAAGTTTTTTCTAGACAACTTCTATAGGTAAGTGTCTTACAACTTAATGATTTTATGAAATAGACTGCATCATCTATTTAAAATTTTACTATAGTAAACATTTTATTTAGCTGTTTTATCAATATTGTACCTCTACTGCTATCTATCTTCAATGTTAAAAGCCATGATTTACATTTACAGGGAACATTTCTTGATGAAAATTTATCACTTGGAACACATACAAAAAGGTGTCAAGAAAGGACATGAGAAATCAGTTTTAAAGTTTAGATTCATTTGCATTTGGAGGAAGACTGTCAAGATAAGTTTTCATACTTGCTAATGACAAAAAGATCCGTGTACTTCCTCTAATGTCAAGATAAAAACAAAATTGTATCAAAAAAAGTTATTTTAATAACCAAAATGGATTACTGTCCTCATACATGCATACTACAACCTCATGCATTATATGCTGTATGAAATTAAAATCAATGTAATATTTTATTCTTCTTTATCAAAAGAGCCCAATCTGGACTCAGGCAGTCTCAGTCAGCTTTACCAATGAGTGACCTTAGGTACATCCCTATTCTGCATGGTGCTTCTTTTCTTCATCTTTAACTTGAAATTCTTTATGATGGTCTTCACTGTTTAAGACTTATTCCATTATCTAATAACACTTTTTAGAGTATTAATATACTGGCTAGACAAGGTAAGGGCAGTAATGCAATTCTAGCACTTCACAAATACAAAGAAGTATTTAGCCTGTTCCTCTTCCTCTAAGCAGGAGAACTTCACAGCAGATTAAAAAAAAGAATAATTCCAATTTAAACTATTTCATTTAATTTCTTCCAAATGTATGCTTTTTTCATAATGTCATATATAGCCTACTATCAAAAGAACTAATAAACACTCATGATAACTGAAACAGTAGCAAAGCGTGCAAAAAAGGAAATGAGAAAATCCTGATATACCCCAAGGAAAAACATTTAATTCTAGGAATAACCTTTTTTGGGCTCTTTAGGCAGGAGGTAAATTCAGAAACAAGGAAAACAAAATATAGAACAAAGCAAAGAAATCCAAATAAATGTGACATCCGCCCTAGTATTTTTGGCATTTGTTCACACATAGAAAACAGCTTCATTCAGGATGAAGAGTCTCTTGAAATATGCTAAAATCATTCAGATAAAAAGGCAAGATTCAATTACAGATCATAATTCATGCAATATATCAACATTTCTCAACTTTTAAGACTGTTTTCCAAAGGCTTCACTGTTAGGTAGAGACCAAAGTACCACTTAATAGTTTATTTATTTGTCAAATAATGATACCCTCTCACAGGGTATGTTCTGAGAAAAAAGGAGAGATAATACATGAAATTGTTTGAAAGAGTTAAAAAGAACTATGACAGATTATAAATGAAATTAAAACTCAAAATTCAACTCGATGTAATACTTACCTTTGGTACATGAAGTTGATAATTCTCTTACTTCCTGTTATAAAATACATGATATATAAAAGTATACAACACATATATTTAATTAAAAGAATAATAGTTTTTGATGGACCCTGATGCATATCCCTCTCATCTTAAAAAATGGAACATTACTAGGGCACCTGGGTGGCTCAGTCAGTTAAGCATCCAACTCTTGATTTTGGCTCAGGTCATGATCTCACAGTTGTGAGTTGCTCTCTCTCCCTCTCCCTCTCCCTCTCTCTCAAAAAAATAAAAATAAAAATAAAATAAATAAAATTGACTTTACAAATAAAATTGGCTTTACATAGTATTGTTTGCTTTCATATTAAAGGGGAAGTTATATTCAAGCATTCTGATGATGTGTAAAAGCCCTAAACAATATTCAAATATATTCATTAAAAGGAAAACAAGAACATATTAAAGAGTATCAAGAGAAGATCTGTTTTTTCTCTTAGGAAATGGACTATTAGAAAACAGCCACATTATGGAATATTCTAATTAAAGAAGATGGTTCCTTAAATAGGTAGTCTGACATTAATCAATCCCAAGATATTGTTCACCTGAGCAAGTGATGGAAGAATCTTCTTGCATATTTGCTGATTTCATCTCTGTATTCCAATATAGTTGTATCCAGAAGTGGTCTTGTTGGAGCATAGAAGGTTCCAAGGCTTGCCTCAAGCTGTGCTGTGGAATTCAAACATAGCAGCACTGAAACAAGTGAAACTCCTTCAATTACAACAGAATACTCATGTTTGCAGTCAGTCAGGTTTTGCAAACTTGGATGAAATATGAGCTTGTTGCAGGAAAGATGAAATTAAAATATGACAGCTGGTACAAAAACAAACCTGTGTATAAACTTTCACTTGAGGCAAAGCTGACAATGACTCTGAGCAACAAAAAGCTGTCAAAACTGAAGAAATCCATAATGAACCAACCTCTCACCACAAATGGGTAATTAAAACAGTGACTCATCAAAGTAACACAGTTTGAACTAGTATTTCCAGTAGAATCAACTCACAGTGTGCTGAACATTTACTCTTTACCTAAAAGGAGAAAACTAACCTTTTTGCACTGGGGATTGAAAGAAGTATTAGGAATGTTTTAAATAAACATTTAAAAATAAATACAGCCCTACTGAAGTAATAACATCCTTCTAAGACAATTTTAAAGAAACAGTGAAAGTCCCCATACCTTCCCTAAATCTCATTCTAATAAACAAGATTGTTGGTTTTGTCCAAGTGTGAAAGCTAACACCCCTGGGAGGGATGTCATGCTAATCTGCTCTTGGTCAACTGACACCTTCCTAGGAAAAAAGGATTGGAGAGCAAGTTTTGATAAACCAGAGGGCTAGAGACTGGGAGAAAAAGGCACATTTTGCCTACTTCATAATTTTACCAAGCCATGCCTTTGGGGTTGTGTTTTCTCCCCCAAACACCTGGAAGTTATATAATTACAATAACGGTGAGCACTGTTTGAGAAAACTTCAGCTTACAGTAAAACTCCATTGATTTTTATGCCACTAAGTGCTAGAGTGAATAAAAAATTCCTTATTTAGCAAAACTCTAGTTTTAGGTATATTTGGGTTTGAAAGTATTAAATACCTCATCAGAGTAATTGCTATGGACTTGGCTAAGCTGTTAGTAATTTCTTTTTTTTTATCTCAAATCTAGACAGTAAAGTAAGATGAACTTCAGAGGTATTTTCTTTCAAAGCAGCAGTCAATTTAGATTAAAATTGAATACAGCAATGCTATTGTGAAAACAAGCCAGAGCCTCTTGCCATTGCTTGTTTTCTTGACAGCATGTTTCGTACTTCTGCAATGTTCAAACCTATATGGAACACTCATAACTCCCAGCACAGTTACAGATTCATTAGATAGCCCAGCTTGATGTTTAAGGCAGAAATGAAGATCTCAAAGATAACCACAACACAGCACAAATGAAAGAACTCACTGGGTTCCACTAATAAAAGGAAAACAAATTACCATGTCAAGTTTGTTAGATTCGGACAGAATAAATCTCAACAGAGAAGAATTCTGAATGTTTTAGAAATGTATTTTGCAGTTACTTGGGGGGAAATGCATATACCTACTTAAAATGTGCATATTCTGATAATCCAGCATCATGCAAGTCTTTTATTTTAATAGCCTAGTATCATACAAGCTTTTCATTTCCCTATCTTCCCAACACGGTGCCTTGAAAATATCCTTTATTAAAGCAAGAATCTGATAATGCCCATTTGTGAATTCCCTAATAACCTTTCTTACAACACTGGAATCTTACAACACAAATTCACCAAGGTGCTAGCAATTTCTCAGTGTCGTTGAGTGACAGTCAATATTTTATCTTCTCTACAATTCTTCAACTGTAAATTTAGCATCTCTTGCACATATTGTGTATACTATAACAGGCTTTCCTTACATATTCTGCTTTTTAGCCCCCTACTATGTACCTAATCTCTGAGAGTGTACCAATACTAAGAAATAAGTACTTGAGATAACTCTGTAGGCAGAAATATTACAGTAATATCTAGTAACCTAATTTAAAGTTATAGTCTTCTTTTTATTTTTAACTAATATTCATTAAATACCTATGGTAGGCCAAGCATTGGGCTAGGCATTTTCTCACTGTAGAAATACTGGACCCTCCAGAGATGGGTTGGACTACCTCCAAAGAGCACATTCAATTAACATTAAATAAATATTTATTGTGGGCCTCCTCTAAGAGTTGCGCCAAGTCCCATGATGTGAACTTCCTGAAGGAACCTGTTCTTTAAAATTACTAAAATGAAGGGTAGGTACAGAATTTTATCTACACAATTTGGTTACTTTGGAAACATAATGAAATGGAAGAAGAAAATCTATAAACATTCAAAGAAAATAGTAGGGAAAAAGCTCTCCAGTGAAGACCTTTTGACATATTTCCTGCTTTCTCTACCTTGTAAGTTACCTAGGGACATTTTTCATTGTCCAGGACTTCCCATCATTAATGTCAATGCTTCTTGCAAAGATTTGAAATAAAGACACAAGTGCAAGAATGTTTAGGTGCATTTTATATTAATAACTCATAATAAAAATAACATACACTGGATAATTGGAAAATACAAAAATGAATTTCATTACTGTATGTGCACATTATTTTTCTCTTTTTTTAAAAAGTGTCTTATCTGAGGGGCGCCTGGCTGGCTCAAGTCAGTAGAGCAGGCAACTCTTGATCTTGGGGTGGTGAGTTCAAGCTCCATGCTGTGCACAGAGCTCACTTAAAAAACAATGTCTTATCTGAGATCCTATGGGCATAATTACTTACTGAAGGAAAGCAGAGGAATCCAAGTAGGCAGAGAGGTATCGGAACTACCAGTTAAAATGAAAACAAGGAGTAGCAGCCTGGGCCACAATTCTCTCTCTCTCTCTCTCTCTCTCTCTCTCTCTCACACACACACACACACACACACACACACACACAGCACACACACAAATCAGTGGTAAGGACTACCATCTAGACAAAAGACTTGGAGTATGAGAGAAAAATACTGATGTCTAAAATGAAGGAAGAATAAGGACCTTTATTTGGGGCCCTCTGTCTACCAGCCCCTACAGAGTACATGGAATTCTCAATTTAAGTTTAAGATCTGAGCATATTACACACATGAACTTAGACTGAAATGTACAATGACTGCATTGTGAGTTCCAACACAGGTATACACAAAAAAAGTTGTTCTTATGTTGACAAATACTACATGCTAAGTACCATATGGATAATTATTTGATATCTGAGCTTGTCAGTTTTAATAGGGCATTAACATTTGTCTTTTAATCTCTGATAATACAATTCAAAAAAATCCTCAAAACATAGTAGACTCAATAAAATGTACTTCATATATATACAAAATCCATTTATGAAATATATTCCATGTCTGACCTTCTCTCTCTGGAGTGAGCTTTTGTCTAAGAAGATGGTTCACAATGGCACTCATGCTGATAAAGCACTGGTGGCCCAGAGTGTCCCAGTTCATACTGCTCAGGATATTTATCGCCTCATATATCTCATCACAGTGAATGTATTGGAATATGATGTCTATCAGGCCCAGCTGTCCTCGTGTGAAGATACCTGTCACAAAAAAGTAAAACCAAGTGATTCTTTTGAAAATAACAAGTAGATTAACAAACACAGAGTTAACATTTCCATAAAGGAAAAATAATCATTTCCTGCATAAGTGCTAGAAATGTGAGATTTAGGGGGGCAAGAATAATATGATTTTGTGGCTACCAGCTACCAACTCCATCTATCTTATGCCTGTCATTCAGCATATATTAATTAATTTATACTCCACATAATCAAACTATGTTCACATCAAAAGCCTGTCTTTAAACATATACAGCAGAGGCCTAAACAACAGATGGGGAAAATAGGGTTAGCTTTTGCGGTCTACCTAAAGATTCCTCTCTTGTTTATTCACTTTTAGGTAGACCACAATAGCTAACCCTATTTTTCGCACCAGTTGTTTAGGCCTCTGTTATATACATTTAAAGACACGGTTTTGATGTGAACACAATTCTTATTGACTAGCTCTGTTAGTTCTAAGTTGCCTTTACTCTTCAGCCCCACATACTTTGGTGTGGGTGGGGATAAGTACAAATAGCCATGACAAATATGACTATATATATGCTTTGAAGTCTGTTTTTATTAATGGGTGCTCTCAATTGATAGTTTTTTCATAGATACCACATACGAATTTATTTTAAATTGGCATTTAAAGACTATTCTTTTTGGGGCACCTGGGTGGCTCAGTTGGTTAAGCGTCCAACTCTTGGTTTCAGCTCAGGTCATGATCTCACGGCTTCATGGGTTTGAGCCCCACGTCAGGCTCTCTGCTGGCAGTGCAGCGCCTACTTGGGATTCTCTCTCTCCTCTAGCTGCCCTTCCCTCACTCATGCTGTCTCTGTCTCTCTCAAAATAAATAAATAAAAACTTTAAAAAAATTTAAAAAAGTAAAGACTATTCTTTTCTACTGAAGAAATGATCAGTGTTAATCCTGCTAGTGATGCCCTTCACAGCTAGTATTTACTATAAAATATCTTGACACAATATAAGTACATTAGTTTATCCTTTTAAAATGAAAGAAATCGGGACTCCTGGGTGGCTCAGTCGGTTGAGCGTCCGACTTCGGCTCAGGTCATGATCTCACGGTCTGTGAGTTGGAGCCCCACGTTGGTCTCTGTGCTGACAGCACAGAGCCTGGAGCCTGCTTCAGATTCTGTGTCTCCCTCTCTCTCTGACCCTCTCCCATTTATGTTCTGTCTCTCTCTGTATCAAATATAAATAAACATTAAAAAAATTTTTTTAAATAAACATTAAAAAATTTTTTTAAATAAAAAAATGAAAGAAATCCACCATTTTTTATTAAAAAATTTTTTTTAATGCTTATTTATTTTTGAGAGAGAGAAACAAAGTGTGAGCAGGGGAGGGGCTGAGAGAGGAAGACACAGAATCTGAGGCAGGCTCTAGGCTCTGAGCTGCCAGCACAGGGTCCAATGTGAGGCTTGAACTCACGAACTGTGAGATCATGACCTGAGCCAAAGTTGGACGTGTAACCAAATGAGCCACCCAGGCGCCCCAAAGAAAATCCACTTCTAATGTAAGAGAAGCAAGACCACAAAACAAAGGTGGGGCATTCTATTCTAATTTTATCATCTTTTATACATCCTTGATTTCATTTGAAACTAACAATTTCTGTGTAATTAAATGACAGTAAGTATTAGGGCTTTTAAGCAGGGTGGGGTTTTTTTTTTAATCTTTTAAAAATGGTTGGCTATAAAATACTTTTTCTTCAAAAGTAGCAATGTTTATTGATTTGAGTGAGTCCATAAAAATTTCTCAGTACAAATAATCATAAAACCAAACGAGAAAATGTATGTAAAATTATTTATAAGCTGTAAAGTATATAAAATATTACTGCAATTCTTCTTTTTATTACTATCATCATCAACATCATTTAACTGGAATAGTTACAGGTTTTAGGATTTTAAAAAATACATTAGTTCATGCAAAAGATGCCAAAATTCTTCATACTAACTTCAAGTCACATCAAAATAAGAATTTGTGCTATATGTAACAGGACTCAACTTGATAGGGAATCTGGGGAATTGCCCTAACCATACCAAGCAATAAAACCTCACTATTCTTTCTGTGTTGGTAGAATCATGAATGGTACTATCCAAAAGCCTTCACAAACTTGCAGTCAAGCACTGTAAACTCTCATAAATCAGGGTGGTTCCTTGGCAGTAGATATCAATGTGTAGGAACTTTATAGGAAACCAAAAATATCTGAAATCTGTTGATTCTGCTCGTACCCTAAGCAATACCTCTAGAAAGAGAAGAAACTTATTTGCTGAGAAAAAACACTAACATATAATCATAATCATGTTCAAAAGAGGATGAAGGGAAAATCTTAAAAAGTAGCCAAAGAAAAAAGACACAGGCACAAAGATATGAAAAACTGCAAACTTTGTTTCTGAAATTATGCAAGCCAGAAGACAACAGCAAGACTTTTAAAAATGCTTAGATAAAAATGAATTAAACTAAAATTATGTACCTTCATAATAAAGAGTTGGAAATTAATGAAGAACCATAACAATCTTAAATATTACTAATAATAGAGTTCTGAAATAATAAAGCAAAAATTGATAGAACTAAAAGGAGAAAAAGTGAAAGCCACAATTATAATTGGAATTTCCTCACTCACTAGTTGAGAGAACACATAAACAAAATCAGCAAAAATAGAAAATACTTGAAAAACATTATCAGTGAATTTGACCTGACATTTATAAAACACTTCACTTAACAGCAAAATACATTCTTTTTAAATGTAAATAGAATATCAACCAAGATGGATCATATTCAGGGGGCTAAAACAAACCTCAATAAATTTAACTGTTTTGAAATCATACAGAGTAGGTTCTTCTGACCACAACAGAATTAAATTGGATATCAATACAGAAAGAAACCTGGAAAATCTCCAAATATTTAGAAATTAATCAACATTCTTTTAAATAAACTATGATTTAAAGAAGAAACCACAAAGTAAATTAGGAAATATTTTGAAATGAAAAAAAACAAAAAGGAGTGCCTGGGCGGCTCAGCTGATTAAGCATCTGACATCAGTTCAGGTCATGATTTTATGATTCATGAGTTCAATCCCTGCATCGGGCTCTGCACTGACAGTGGGAAGCCTGTTTGGGATTCTCTCTCTCTCCCTCTCTGAGATTTAGAAAGGAAAATATAAACAAATAATATAAAAATATAACATCAAAACTTGTGAGATGTAGCTATAGCAGTACTTAGAGGGAAATTTCTAGCTTTAAGTGTTTTAATTAGAAAAGAAGGAAGGTCTAAAATCAACAATCCCAGCTTCCCACATTAAGAACCTAGGGAAAGTAGAGTAAATTACACCTAAAGTAAATAGAAGGATGGAAATGATAAAAATAAGAACTAGTAAATAAAGAATAGAGAAAACCAATGAAATCAACAGCTAGTTCTTTGAAATGATCAGTAAAACTGACCAATCTTGACCTAAATTCATAAAAAAAGAAAGCAGACATAACTTACCAATATCAAGAATAAAGACTACAGAACTACACACATTAAAAAATAGTAATATGAATAACTTTATACAAATAAACATAACGTAAATGAGATGGATACCTTGAAGGACTCAAACTATCAAATCTCTTGCAAGAAGGAATAGATAACTTGAATGACTCTATATTATTTAAATTTGAATTCATAGTTAAAGAATCTTTCAACACACATGTACATACATGCATGTACACACACACACACGCACACACACACACACACACACACACATACACACACACACACCCCCTTCATGTCCAGATGCCTTCATTGGTGAATTCTCCCAAATATCAGAAGAAGAAATAATATTAACTCTACACAACTCAATATACAAGAAGAGAGAGCACTTGACAACTTATTTCATCATGTTAGCATTAATTACACTGATGTAAAAAATGACAGAGACAGTACAGGAAAACACAGAGAAAACTACAGACCAATATCTCCCATAAACAGATACAAAAATCCTTAACAAAGTATTAGCAAGTCTAGCAATATATTAAAAAGATCATAGATCATGAACAAGAGAGATTTATCCCACAAATGCAAGCTGCTAAAACATCTGGAAACTAATCAATATAATTCACCATATGACCAGAAAAAACAATAATTTCAACAGATGCAAAAAAAAAAAAAACTTGAAAAAATTCAATATCTACTCAAGATAATATATCTTAGCCAATTAGGAATGGAAGGAAGGGGACTTCCTCAACCTAATAACATTAATACTAATAGTGAAAAGACTAAATGCTTTCCATCTAAGATCTGAAACAAAGCAAGGCTGTCCTCCCTTGCCACCTCACTTAATACTGTACTGGAGATTCCAGCTGATGTAATAAGGAACCAAAATAAAAGGCATACAGGTTGAATAAGAATATGTAAAACTGTTTTTAAATGCCATTGTCATAGTCATCTCAGAAAGTCCTAAAGAATCTACAAAAACATTATTACAACTGGAAATGAGTTTAACAGGGTACATGGTCAAGATTTTAAAATTTTATTTCCATATAATCCCAATGAACAATTAAAATTGTAATTAAAAATACTATTTGTAGTAGCACCCAAAAATATGAACAAAGTATGCATAAGATCTTTACACTTAAAATCAAAAAACACTGCTGAGAGAAATTTTATTGTTTTTAATTTTTTAATAAACTTTATTTATTTATTGATTGATTGATTGATTGATTTAGAGGTGGAGGGAGAGAGAGAAAATGCAAGTAGGAGAGGGACAGAGACAGAGGGAGACAGAGAGAATCCCAAGCAGGCTCTGCACTGAGTGCAGAGCCCGAGTTGGGGCTTGATACCAGGAACTGCAAGATCATGACCTGAGCCACAATCAAAAGTCAGATGCTTAACCAACTGAGACACCCAGGTGCCCAAAAATCACTGCTGAGAGAAGTTTTAAAAGATTTAAATAAATGGAGAGAGATACTGTGTTCAAAGATTGATAGACTCAATATTGTTAAACTGTCATTCCACCTCAAATTGAACTACAGATTCAACATAATCCCAATCAAAATCTCAAGTACTTTTGTAAAAGTGACAAGTTTGTTTTAAAATTTATATAGAAATCAAAGGATCTAGAGTAGCCAAAAACAATTTAGAAAAAGAAGAACAAAGTTGGAGAACTAACAGTAATTGATTTTATGACTTACTATAAAACCACAGTAATTAAGACAGTGTGGCACTCCCATATAGACATATAGATCAGTGGAAGAGAATAGAATCTATTCATAAACACATACATATATGGTCAAGGCAGTTCAATGGAGAAAGGACAGTCTTTCCAACAATTGGTTCTGGGACAAATGAATATTCATATTTAAAAACTAATTTCAGGGGCCCCTGGTTGGCTAAAATTTTTTTAAAAATTAGGGGCGCCTGGGTGGCTCAGTTGGTTAAGCGTCCGGCTTCAGCTCAGGTCATGATCTCACAATTCGTGGTTCGAGCCCCGCATCAGACTCTGTGCTGACAGCTCAGAGCCTGGAGCCTGCTTGGATTCTATGTCTCCCTCTTTCCCTTTGCCCCTCCCCCACTCATGCTCTGTCTCTCAAGAATGAAAAAACGTTAATTTTTTTTAATTAATTTTAATCTATGCCTCATAGTATATGCAAAATTTTAACTTGGAACAGACCATAAACCTAATTGTAAGAGCTAAAATGTCTAGGAGGAAACAGGGTTAGACAAACACTTCTTAAGATGGTACATAAAAAACACAAGTCATAAAATAATTTAAGAACTGAATTTCATTCAAATTAAAAACTCCTGCTACCCGAAACACGTTGTTAAATAAATGAAAGGTAAAACTATGAGCTGGAAGAAAAACATTCATAATACTAGTGTCTCACAAAAGATTTTTATTCAGAATATATAAAAACTCTTACAACTCAATAATAAACAATCCAATTAAATTTGGGCAAAAGATTTGAAGATATACTTTATCAGAGAAGATATATGGCAAATAAGCACATAAAAAGATACTAAGCTCCAATAGTCATCAGGGAAATGAAAATTAACACCGTTACACACCCATTAGAATGGCCAAAATTAAAAAGACCATTAAGGCTAAGTGGTAGAACATAGAGCAACCAGAACTTCAAAATAGTTTCTTCTTCAGTTAAACATATCCTGAGCCTATGGCCTAGGCATTCTACTCCTAGATTTTTCCCAAGAGAAATTAGAATATATGTCAATATAGGGGCGCCTGGGTGGCTCAGTCAGTGAAGTGTCTGACTGTGGCTCAGGAGGTGATCTCGCAGTTTGTGAGTTCCAGCCCTGCGCTGGGCTCTGTGCTGACAGCTCAGAGCCTGGAGCCTGCTTCAGATTCTGTGTCTCCCTCTCTCTCTGCTCCTCCCCTGTTCACGCTCTGTCTCTCTCTCTCTCAAAAATAAATAAGCATTAAACAAAATATATACATATATGTCAATATAAAGACTTGTACATGAAAATACATAGTATTTTTAGTGATATTAGCTTAAATCTGGAACAATCCAGATGTCCATCAAGAGGTGGAGCAATATACAAATATATCTACATAATGGGATACTACTCAGTAATGTAAAGGAAAATCTGAAGATGTACATACCAAAATGGAAGATTCTCACAGATAAATGCTGTTTATCTCACAGATAAACAGATAAATGTTTTCACGTAGAAAAACACTAAAAAAGTACCTATTTTATGAGTCCTTTTCTATGAAATTTAGAAAAAGCAAATCGAATCAGTAATGAGAGAAAGCAGGTCAGTGCTCTTTTGGCCTTCAGGGAAATAGACTGCAAAGAGGTTTGAGAGAATTTTTGGGTGATGGAAATATTCTGTTTTGATTGTGGTGGTAATCATGAGGATACATACATTTGTCAAAACTCATTAAACTGCACATTTGGAATGGGTACACTTTATTTTATGTAAATTATACTCCAATAAACTTGATTTAAAAATCCATCATCACTCTAGTTTAGCAGAATGCTGTCTGGAATAACAGTCTATTTCAAATGATTTGAGATCCAAGTTTAAGATTACTAGGCATCTAAGAAATTATCTGACATTTCTTTCCAGCAATAAATTACCCACAATTACCACCTGGGTAAAGTTTAGTATTTTAAAAGCTCACTAAAATAACTCTTTTGGAACAAACTGAGGGTGCTGGTAGGGGTATGGGCTAAATGGGTGGTGGGCATTAAGGACGGCACTTGTTGGGATGAGCATTGGGTGTTTATATGTAAGTGATGAATCACTAAATTCTACTCCTAAAATCATTATTACACGATATGTTAACTAACTTGGATTTAAATAAATAAATAATATAGTGATTATGCCTATATTATGGCATATATACGTATAAAAATGTATATGAGCTAAATATTCAGATTAAAGCCTTTTTTGATCCCCTTCTAGATGACAATTCTAACTTCTCCTTCAGGGGCTAATAGGTGTTCTGCGATAAAATCATTTTACATTTTATTTTTAAGCCAAGGGCCTTATTTGCCTGGAGTTTTAGTAACTTTTAGAACCTGGACTCTCAGATGAAAGCAGGTACATAAAAATATTGTTTCAGGATTTAATAGCTATCTTTTGTGATTAAAGAAAACTCTGTAGGGCACCTGGGTGGCTCAGTCGGTTGAGTGTCTGACTTCGGCTCAGGTCATGATCTCACAGTTCATGAGTTCAAGCCCCACATTGGATTCGCTGCTGTCAGTGCAAAGCCTGATTCAGATCCTCTGTCCCCTTCTCTTTCTGCCCCTCCCCTGCTTGTGCTCTCTCAAAAACAAATAATATTAAAAAAAAAATAAAGAAAATCTGTAATCACAATTGGAAATATTGACTGTTGTTTTAAATTTATTTCAACCACAAATAACAGAAAAACCTCCTAAAAATGCCCTAAATAATAAAAGGTATATTATTTACAATACTAAAAAAGTAATCAAAACAGAACTTTTGAAGAAAACCTATTTCTTATAAAAATACTAAGAGAAAAATCATCCTACTAATTTTCTAGACAGAATGATACACCCACACGCGCACACACACACACACACGTTGCCTTTGATTTTCAAAATCCTATGAGAGGGCAGATGTTAGCTTTAATTATTTCTTGCCCAATATTATCACTTGAATATTTAACCTTTTCCTAACTTTGCAGGCTCTGGGAGAGCATTGCAAGGGCACTCCAGGTAGATGGAATACTATCAAAATCACCATAGGAAGGAGGGAATGTGAGAGAGAGCACATGCCCCAAATGGGGAGCTACAGTAGTGCAAAAACAGCTGGGGAGATGAAGCCTGAGAGGCAGACAAGGGCTTATCAACCCCTGAAGGATTTCAAGCTAGAGAATCCATGACCAAATCTGCAGTTAGATTACTCTGGTGGCAGTTCAGGGGATTATGAGAAGATTGGAAGGCAGAAGATTACAGAGAGCTACTACTTGATCGCTGCTTGAAAACAGGGAAGGTCCAGGTTAAGGTCATGACAGCAAGGCTGTACAGAGATGTTTTTGACAGTATTTAGAAGGTAGAATTGATGGGACTTGGCCACTGATTGCATATGGCATTAGGGGTGAGGGAAGATTCTAGGATGATTTCTGACTTGGGATTCCATCTGAATAATAGTACCATCCACCAAAATGAAGAATATAGAAGAAACAGGTTTGGGGAGAAAGAAATAAACCCTCAATCTACATAAAACAGGAGGAGAGCTAAAAATGGAACCTTACGGAGCCTCAACATATTCATGAATAGGCAGAAGGAGAACACAAACACGACGAAAAGGTGTTATCTGGGGTCATGGAAGGCAAGTACAATGAGAATTCTGTGACAGAAGTGGTAAGCAACCATTAAGTGCTGAAAAGTCATCAAGTAACATAACAGAAATGTATGTATCAAGTAGGAAGTCCCTGGTGACCTTTGCAAGAGCAGTTCCAGAAAACTAAAGATCCAAGCCAGAACTTGGTACTGTGAGGATTGAATGGGGAGTGAAGAAGCAGAAAAAGTCAATGTTCACTATTATTTTGGTGATCTGACTATGAAAGAAGGTGATCATCTGACTAATAACAGAAGAGAAACAATGTTAAGGAAGAGATGTTTGTCTGTTGTTTGTTTGTTTTATGGTGTGGCTTGGGCCTGTGTCTTGGGGTATAGTAAGATTTTTGGGGGGAGTGGGAAAGCTGACAAAGTAAAGGTATCAAAAGGAATGTAGTGGGATCCAGAGTGGAAGTGGTGGTGGAACTAGTCTTGGACAAGAGGAAGGTCTCCTTTTCCATTGAATTGAGAAGTAAAGATTTATGTTCATGTAGATAAGAGGTTGGTTAGGCTGGGTGGGTAGGTGGTAAGAAGCAGATAAACTTAATGAAGTATCAATTAAAAGGGAAGATTCTCTCTTCAGAGGGCAGAGAGATAGATGATCATGTGAGTTTAAGGAGAGCAGTGGAAGTTGAAAAAGGTACTGATGAGAATGGAAAAGCTTTAATATCTCTGTAATATAATTAGGGACTTGTCTTTTAAAAATTAATCTCAGTCTACATATGTGGAAATACGGGACAATGACTGCCAAGCAAAGAAATCTGATTATATTTTGCTTTACATGAGACAGTACTTCTTGGCTTCCACGTGGGAGGATGATACTTCTAGCTCCCTCCTGAGGAAGGCATGCCCTTCAAATTCTTCTAACAGTAGTGATGGCCTTTTAATCCTCAACACATTTGCATGATGATTATAAGGATTTAGAATGGAAGCTCTAGTCTTGGAACAAAGTTTTCCTTCAACATTACACTGACCTATTCTAAAAGTCAAACTCCAAAAATCTTAGCATATTGGCACCAGCCACTGCCACGTTTACATATGACAGCATTCTATTTTAAACTATGATCTATGTCAGCTTCTTAAATTGTAAGCTACACCTTGCATGTCAAATTTTCCAAAGGCTTGCATAACAAGCTTATGAAAAAATCTCGTAAATGCTCCCTAGTGGGGAAACTGCACATGCAACTACCTGTTTATATATGCAGTAACTTGAATTATACATGAAAATTCCACATGGATGCCCAGAATCAGCACTGTGTTAATTCAAGAAGTATATTAAAATTTTTGGATGTATTTAGTAGCAGAACCTAAGAAAAATCTGTTCTTTAAACAGGGTTTTCTTTAAAAAAAAAAAAAAAAAAAGATCTGTTAGTTGGAATCTACTGTTTCAAGGAATCTACTCTTCCTAGAAAAATTAATAATCTGTAATAAATATTAATCTTATAATGTGTTTTTTAAAATTCTGGGAAACTCCATATCTAGATCTTTTAAAGAGTCTGTAAGTCTGCAAAATTTCCCTATCCCATAAAACTTAAGTCATATTGAAAATAAAATTTTAATGATAAATGTCAGTTGCAGAAGTTATCACCTTTTCATTTGAATGCTTGACTTCTATTGGATAATTCTCTTCCAAGAGACCTTCTTGGGAAAAAGATGTGACAGCCAACTCATTGCCTAATTGATTTAGGAACAGTGCCCAGGGAGACAGTCCAATTAAGTTTACAAGCTGGCAATTAGCAGGAAGCCCTCTAAATCCCTACACTGAGAGCCTGTTTACTTTAGTAAGAAGGCAAATGTGCTAGAGATAGGAAGAGAAAGCTGTGCTTTTTGCAAAGCTGTTGTGAGTAGGCCCACAAGGGAGGGCTGAAGAAAAGCTAGGTATATGTGGGCAGACAGCCTTCTGTTTGACAGGTAACTGGGTAATTTAGAGTGTGTGTGTGTGTGTGTGTGTGTGTGCGCATGCATGTGTGTGTGTGTGTGTGTGTGTGTGTTTTAACAGACATGCAAAACATCTAACATCCACTTTAATGAGCGTTGTGTATGGAGACATACAACTGTTAAACATGTAGTTGGGCAAAGAACTGGATTATTTTATAATAAATGAGATTCTAAACATTTTTTCTTGGACAACATTAACATTATATATAAATTTAGATGCATTTTTATTATGTGGAAAGAACACAGACCTCATATTATATCCATTATACCTTTCAGGTTAATCAAGTCATTTTTAAGTACATTTATTTCATCAGTTCAATTTCAGAGGCAAGTAGATCCATTAAAAAATAATAAACTGACATATACTTAACAAACACTACAGTCTCCTTAAAAACTTAACTTTGGGAGCACCTGGCTAGGTCAGTCACTTAAGCGTCTGACTCTTGATTTCAGCTCAGGTCATGATCTTGATGTTCATGAGATTGAGCACCGCATCAATCTCATGAACAGCTGCTGTCAGCACAGAGCCTGCTTGGTATTCTCTGTCTCCCTCTCTCTCTCTCAAAATAAATAAATAAATATTTTTAAAAAAATAAAAACTTAACTCTGTATCACAGAGCCAAACGATGCACAGAGTTTAAAAATGTATTGACTTTTCTATGTTTTCAAGTTGCGATAAAATACATTAATTAAAATCTATTTTTTAAACCTAAATCTATTTTTTAAGCCTTACACACTCCAATCTGAGAAGCAATACATACATATTATATAAAATAATTTTAATAGGGGCACCTGGGTGGCTCAGTCGGTTAAGCGTTAGACTACAGCGTAGGTCATGATCTCCCAGCTCGGGAGTTCGAGCCCTGCATCGGGCTCTGTGCCAACAGCTCTGAGCCTGGAGCCTGCTTCAGTTTCTTGTCTCCCTCTCTCTGTGTCCCTCCCCTACTCACACTCTGTCTCTCTCAAAAATGATTAAACATAAAATCAATCAAATCAAATCATTTTAATAGAAAAATTATCACATTCCTTCAACACAAAAATTTTTAATGGGCATAGTAAATAGTTTTAGAATATTCACATATGTATTTATTTTGGAAAGTATCAAATGTGGAAGTTTAAGCTTTTCATTCATCACAATGGACAATCAGTGCAATTTCCAAATTCTTCACTATCTAATGTTCCCTAACACTTAGAAAATCATCCACAAAGCTTTCTTAAACCATATGAGGGCACCTGCCTGGCTCAGTTGGTGGAGCATGTGACTCTTGATCTCAAGGTTGTGTGTTTGAGTCCCACGTTGAGCATAGATATTACTTGGAAAAAAAAACACAACTACATGAAATGTCTGAAAGGCAAGCCTATTTACAGGAAGACATAGAAAACCTACATTTCTAGAATGGTTTTATTCTCTTAATCATAATGTTATCATCATAAACATTTTACTTACTCACCAACTTCCTTGACTTACCAAGTTTAAACAAAAGTGCACCCAAAGGTCCTCTGTCAAACCTGAGGAAGAGGAGATCATAGATGTCCCCACTTTTAGGCTTCTGAGAAACCACCTGAGGAGCTATCCACTGCATTTGAACAAGACTGCTGGAAATGTCAAAGAATTTATTGAACTGCAGAGTTTCCCTGGGTGAGCGGTCTTCAGCCAAGAGCTGGATGTTAATAGGGGATAGAGCCATATCAAAAATTTGCAGCTCCCCTTGGTTGCTGCCAACTAGTAGAATGGCGCCACTTGGGTGGCAGCTTATTAATGAAGGCAAAAGTTTAGCCTGGGCTAAGAGAGTTACTCTACGGTGAGCTTCATAAAGAATTACTGAAGAATCTTCACAGCCCAGAATCAGTTTGTCTTCAGTAACATTCCTGCAGCAGCTAATGGCCTTCGATCTTAGTGGTATTCTGGTTATTGACACACACTGGATTTTATTCCGAACACATTCATAGATGCAGCTGTCAGCCATGGGCTCTTTGTCTACACTGATGGAGTGCTCCACTGTCAACACCTGATAAGGCTGTTTATTGCCAAAGCGAACATCCAGCGGATCCCATTCTGTGCGGACACAGCTCAGAACCTGTGAGAAAAGTATCAAGTATGTTCACACAGACCTTGGTTTTTCTTCAGCTGTCACACATACGACTGCATATTAATCCAGCATCCCATTGAAGACCATCAATTATCACCTTAAACATCAGCAACATTTAAATATGTATGTGCATATATATTTGTGCATCTCTCATAGAACACATAAATATATATAGCACATATATAACACAGCTGCAGAAATTTAACATTTTAACTTTAACACTTTGTTTTTGAAAGTCTGTAAATAACTTAATGTTCAATATATAAAAACTAATAAGGTGGGCTTTTACTAAAATAGTATGGTAGTAGAATATCTAAAAATATCAGTTTAATTTTTAAAACAATGAATAAAGGACTTATTTATTTCTTTTAAACACCAAGAGTTTATTTCTTTTTCTTTTTTTCTTTTTTGTTAGGAGCACCTGGGTGGCTCAGTCAATTAAATGTCCAGCTCTTGGTTTCAGCTCAGGTCATTATCTCATAGTTTGTGGGTTCAAGCCCCACATCAGGCTCTGTGTTGACAGTGCTGAGCCTGCTTAGGATTCTCTCTGCCCCTCCCCTGCTCGCGCTTGCATGTGCGCACACTCTCTCACTCAAAATAAATAAAAACTTTTAAAAAATAAAATAAAGTTATTAAAATATACCCTACTGACTGAAGAGCTATCTGAAAGGAAAATTTGTCAATACATTTTCTAGCTATAAGGTGCTCTGTTAGCAGATCATTTGCAAATAGGAAGTTGAAAACACCAAATGCAATTAGGTAGTCATTTTGCAATGACTTTTAAAAACAGACTTTTTAATCCAAACTTGCATATACTAAGATATCTCTCATATTTATGCAGCTGGTTTTTCCTCCCCAAATGAACTTAGTCAGGAGATGATCAGGTCAAGATGTAATGTTAAGATAAAGAAAAAGTACAGTGTATAGTTAAGGGAGAAACATTAAATGACAATGCTCTGAAAAAAAAAGCACAAAGGAGAGAAAATAATCCAAAAACAGAGGACCCTGGCTGATGAGACTCATGTAAGCTAACAAGATTAATTTGATGTCTTCTATCATCTTCCATAAGGCTTGTTCAATGTTATCCTCTACAAACTTCATGATCAAGAATTCCCTTCTTTCACTGAGTTCTTGGTCTTTCCTTTTTTTCTTTTTATTGAGGTATAATTGATATATATTATATTACTTTCAGGTGTACAACAAAATGATTCAATGTTTGTATATATTGAAAATGATCATTATAGGAAGTCTCATAAACATCCATCATCATACACAGTTATAAACTTTTTTTCTTGTGATAAGTACTTTTAAGATTTACTGTCTTAGCAACATTGAGTTCTTGGTCTTAATCCTATCTTCAGGCACTCCTCAGATTAGGTGAATTCTGAAATCTAATAACTCTTTAAAGATTCTTAAAAAATACATGCCAGAGGTTTCAGGAACTAGTCAGTAGAATTCAAATGGGAATGGCTGTGGTAAAGGACACGGTGAAAAGTTTTAACAAAGGCATAGTGAGCAGGCAAAGAATGAGATGCAGAAGAACAGTGTTGATAATTAAGGGATGAAAAAACAAACACCTAAAAAAATTTTTTTTAATGTTTATTTATTGTTGAGAGAGACAGAGACAGAGAGTGAGTGGGGGAGGGGCAGAGAGAGGAGACACAGAATCTGAAGCAGGCTCCAGGCTCCGAGCTATCAGCACAGAGCCTGACATGGCGCTCGAACTCATGAGCTGTGAGATCATTACCTGAGCCGAAGTTGGATGCTCAACCGACTAAGCCACTCAGGTGCCCTTAAAGACTTTTATAGTGTGTGGTGGCCTGCTTAAAGTCTGGAGATCTTTAGAAAAAAGATCTCTGCTTTAATTCTAAATTAATAGGAAAGTACAGAGAACAAAAGCACAGAAACAGACAGTGTGTTAGCTAAACCACAGATTATGCTATGTTCCAATGGGTCAGTTAAGAAAGACTGTGACAGCAGACCTAAGAATAGATGACCATGATTCAATGTTTTATTTTTTTGTTGTTTGCTTTCTGTTTTGTTTGTTTTTTAATGTTTATTTATTTTTGAGAGAGAGAGAGAGCGCACGCAAGTGAAGGGGGGGCAGAGAGAGGGAGGGAGACACAAAATCCGAAACAGGCTCCAGGCTCTGAGCTGTCAGCACAGAGCCCGGTGTGGGGCTCTAACTCAGGACTGTGAGATCATGACCTGAGACGAAGTTGGCCGCGTAACCAACTTAGCCACCTGGGCACCCCATTTGCTTTTTGTTTTTTAAAGAAAACTGTGTAATAAAGAAAGAAATGATAAGAGTTTAAAAATTCAAGCCAAGAAAGAACAGAAAAGGTAAAGAAGAATCCTAAAGGTCTTGGAATTTCTAATTTCAAGGATAAACAAGCTGGTAGTTTCATTCCTAAAAAGAATTGTTTCAGTCAAGTTTGAATCAGTCAGCTTTAAGGCTGAAACTTGTTGAAAAGTGCACACTGAGATTATTTCATTTTTATTCTTAAAAAGGCTAAATTTGAAAAAGGTAGACAGAGCTGTTCCAAAAGTCATCAAAAAAGGAACAGTATGGAGTAGGAGAAGCATTAAATAGTTAATATAACCGATGCCCTCTCCGGAAGATATTTTAAAATTAAGAAAGCACAGAAAGCAGAAAAGCAATTATAGTGAGCTGGAGATAGGCTCAAGATTGTCATGTTTCATGTTTAGCTATAGAGGGCTGGTTCAAACTAAGTGTTTATCGGGACACCTGGCTGGCTTAGTGGGTAGAGGATTCGACTGTTGATCTCAGGGTCATGAGCTCAAGCCTCATGTTGGGTGGAGAGCTTACTTAAAAAAAAAACTAAGTGTTTATTATGACCATGAATATAGCATCCCTGATTCTGGCAAAGTGGTGATGGTGGCACTATAGTTTTTGAATCTCTCTAAATCCCTACATGAAAGAAACAGTTCAACTAAATAGCAAAACCAAAAACCTATGGATGACTAGATGAGAATTCGAGAGAGCATTGTATGTAATGACTTTATGCTCCAATAATGTAAATAAAGTACAACTATTTAAAAATGCAAAGGAAAGAATTGATAAAAACATAGGCAAAAAGTTTCTGAATATTCTCAGTAATTTATATTAGTAGTGGTAGTATTAGTAGGATTATTCTCAGACTGTTAAGTGTATACTGTGACATAAAGTAAGCAAGTAATTGTGAGATATTATAATTCATCTCCCATGTCCCTGAAAACTGGGATTTTTGTATGAAAAAGAGGAGATACAGATGTAATATAGAAGAGGTTAAATTTAAAACCCTGTATCCTGAATTTGAGTTAGAAGTAACAATGTGAACTCACTCTGAATATATACATATATATACATACACACACACACACACACACACACACACACACACACACACATATATATATATATATATAAAATATGTAGCTCATCCTACTAAAGATATCTAGAAATAATGCCCAATCCAATAACAACACATTATCCCTAGCTCGCAAACTTGGGCTTACAATACCATTTTCCATGAAAAGAAACCAGAGCTTATTAAAGAAATGGCTAATTCCAGATCTGAGGCAGGAAATGTTTAAGATGAGCATGAAACATACTGTCATAGCAAATAGCAGGGAAGCTACCCAAGACTACTGAGGTCATGACAAAAAGAGGAACCAACTTGTAGAGGTTCCAAATATGAGACAAATTTGAGCTTTCAATAGGATAACGACTACAATTTATAAAACCCATCAAATCAAATATATTTAAATTCATAAATTATCAATGCTACTTAAAAAACAAAACTAATTGGTTATCTTCAGGGAGTGATAAGGAACCAACTCATTATCTTGAAAACTAGTAAATAAAAGAAACAGACATTTATCCTGATTATAATACATGAATTCAACCACTAGGAAAACAAATAGGAAATGAGTAGAAGTATCTATAAAAGTATCCCAATTAATAAATGAAAAACTAGTAATTAGAATATCATCATTTGCAACCTAATGAATTAATGGATCTAGGCACTGAGCATTAGTAGCTGCTAACATCAAAGAAGAGAGACAACCAAGAGAGAACCTGACGTTACGTGCCTTCTGATGAAAAGAACACACCGCCCAACAGTCTTGCCAAAACTGACTAACTTGCAGAATTTTCAAATGACAGAGAAACATGTTGAACCACATGATTATGCAAACAACAAAATCCACACTATGAGACACTGCAGTTTCAAAAGATAAATTTTAAGGAAAAGAAAGCAATGGAGAGGGGGATTTGTATACTAAAAGAGAAACATTAAAGTGGTTTTTAAAAAATTTTTTTATGTGTATTTATTTTTGAGGGGGGGCGGGGCAGAGAGAGAGGGGGATAGAGGATCCAAAGCAGGCTCTGTGCTGACAGCAGCGAGGCCAATGCAGGGCTTGAACTCACAAATGGCGAGATAATGACCTGAGCCAAAGACGCTCAACCGACTGAGGCACCCTGAAGTGTTTTAAATGGATAATACTAAACTAAAGTTTTAGGAGATGCATTAGGGTGATAAAAACTATATGGGTATATAAGAAAGTGATTAAAAGTCATGACAGAGGTTACTTTTGGGGAACAGGAAGGGTTGAAATCATGATAGTACATTCATAGTATTTCTGGGCACCTGGCAAAGTTCTACTTCTTGACTTGAGTGTGGTTCCAGGGGTATTTCCTTTGTAATAGCTCATTAAACTATACATTTAGTTCATGTGGTTTTCTTTATGCATGTTTTTTTTTTACAATAAAGAGATTTTTTTTAAAAGCTACCATCCCTAGAATATAAAATCTTTGTTATGTAGTTGAAAGCTAACACAGTACATACATTTCTTTGGAAGAGACGTTTCTCAAATATTCTGGCTTTTCAGTCAAATGCATTTATAACACTTTCTGAATGTTTTTTTAATCAAATTATACCATATTGAAAGTTCATCTCATTTTTACTTTTTCATTAGTTGCTGCTCCTCTTAATCACTGCAAAAATAGTTTTAAGTTTTATGGGAAAAAGGTTATCTTCGTGAGGTTATATTTCCCTATCCCTGACTACAGGTTTTAAGGTTTAATAGCTGTGCTTAGGTGGTTTTGATTAAATTGGTAAACAAATTCAGAGACCCCTTCTGAGTAATACAGCTTGAAATTACCATCATACTCAGAAAATATTACCTAATCCATATAGCTGAAAAGTTAAAATACCTGCTCAAATACAAAGGTAAGGGAAGAATTAGTTGTGTAGTCATCACATTTTTGACAAAGTGAATGAATTAAATAGTTCTGTGATGACTATAATAACTTTCTAAAAAGGAATACATAAAGAGTATGTGGAATTTAAATAAAAATGATTACCATGTTATATATGATAATCCACACACACACCATTAAAAGCTGTTTTAAAATGAATTTACTGATAAAAATTTCTTTCTCTGCACACTATCTATTGTATATTTTTCAAAGAAATTTTTTTTCCTAGACTACATAACTCTCTCTGCTCTCTGCTTCTAATTAAGATATGTGCTGTTGTTTAGAGCTCTGCGGTGTGAAATTAGACCAGGAGTTTTCTAATATCCATAAAATAAATTAAAAAATGTTCCTCCTCCGAAAGACAGATAATTCAGTCACAGAGAGCTTAGTTCTATGTTTCCTTTGTTTTCTTTTTTTTTTTAGCTGCTTGGTAAGCCAATTTTCTACTTAGAATCTACTGTTAAAACTCTCATTTGGTTCAGTATGTGGGTTTTATCCTTTCCATGGTCTGTTATGCAAAAATGATGGTTTTTTTTTTCGTTTTTTTTTTTTTTTTTTAGTTTGCTGTAAAGCAGTGACTCTTAACTTGGATGCACATGAGAATCACCTAGGGAACCTGTTAAAGAATACTGGTGCCTCCTCCCTCTCAGGAGGTTCAGATATAACTAGTCTGGGTGGGCTCCTTTGTAAAAAAAGCTCTGCAGGTGATTGTAATGTGTTGCCAAGGCTGAACCACGACTCTAGGATCTTGCCACTTTCCAACTAAAAGCTTATTATTATATTTTCTGATTGAACTTAGATGGGAAATGCTTTTTAAAAATTCTATTTTTTTTACTGTTTATTCATTTATTTTTGAGAGAGAGAGAGAGAGAGTGGGAGCAGGATAAGGACAGAGAGAGACAGAGTCCGAGGCAGGCTCTGAGCTGACAGCACAGAGCTGGATGCGGGGCGTGAACCCACAAACTGTGAGATCATGACCTGACCCAAAGTCAGCGCTTAACTGACTGAGCCACCCAGGCACCCCTAAAAATTCCATTTTTTAACAGACGCAATGACTAAATTTCCTTTCTATGAGGTTGCTACTTTTTTAGTTTGAATTTTACGGAACTGATAAACTGAGGGTTGATGGGGGTGAGAGGAAGGGGAGGGTGGGTGATGGGTATTTGAGGAGGGCACCTGTTGGGATGAGCACTGGGTGTTGTATGGAAACCAATTTGACAATAAATTTCATATTAAAAAATAAATAAATAAAAAGTATAGTACAAAATATTTAAAAATAAAAAAAAAGTATATTGTATCTTTTATTCTGATGATTGGTTCAAGAAGTCTATTGGTGACCAGTGAAAAAAATTTAAAGACATATGTCTGAATACCGCTTTTATCGACTAGTGGTTTTTGTTCATGATAGTCTAAAAAATGTGCTACAATTAATTCATAGTTAAAAATTATGTCCTCAATGGGAAAAAAAGAAATAATTATTTCCTTAGAGATTTCGTCCAAAGACATATGCATATGTCTTTTGCATATGGAAGTTCACACGAGGGTCTGAAAAAGAAATCTTTTTTCTTTACTAACTTTTTTAAAAGATTTACTTATTTTGGGGGCTCCTGGGTGGCTCAGTTCGTTGAGCATACGACTTCGGCTCAGGTCATGATCTCACCATTCATGAGTTTGAGCCCTGCGCTGGGCTCTGTGCTGACAGCTCAGAGCCTGGAGCCTGCTTCAGACTCTGTGTCCCCCTCTCTTTCTGCCCCTCCCCTGCTTGCGCTCTGTCTCTCTAATATAAATAAACATTAGCAAAAAAATTTAAGGGTTTACTTATTTTTGAGAGAGAGAACACAAGCTCTCTCTGAAGCAGGCTTCCACTGACAGCAGCAAGCCCAAGGCGGGGCTCGAACTCACAAACCATGAGATCATGACCTGAGCTGAAGTCGGGTGCTCAACTGATTGAGCTACCCAGGCACTCCCTGAAAAAGAAATCTTTGCAAATTTTTCCAAGAGTCTAACTTCGATAGACTGAAAAGACCAAATCCAAGAAAAAGCTACTCGCTTAAAAAAAGAAAAAGGAATGATGTATCTTAATATATAGTAGGAGTGAAAAGGGGGGCATTAACTATGCAATCATTGATGAATAGCTAAAAATCACATACAAATACATCACCAGGAGCAAGGGAGACAAAAGCAAAAATGAACTATTGGGACTTCATCAAAATAAAAAGCTTCAGCACAGTGAAGGAAACAATCAACAAAACTAAAAGGCAGACTATAGAATGGGAGAAGATATTTGCAAATGACTTATCTGATAAAGGGTTAGTATCCAAAATCTATAAAGAACTTATCAAACTCAACACTCAAAAAACAAATAATCCAGTGAAGAAATGGGCAGAAGACATGAACAGACACTTTCCAAAGACACACAGATGGCTAACAGACACATGAAAAGATGCTCAACATCATTCAACATCAAGGAAATATAAATCAAATCCACAATGAGATACCACCTCACACCAGTCAGAATGGCTAAAATTATCAACACAAGAAGCAAAAGGTGTTGGTGAGGATGCAGAGAAAGGGGAACTCTCTTGCACTGTTGGTGGGAAGGCAAACTGGTACAGCCACTTTGGAAAACAGCATGGAGTTTCCTCAAAAAGTTAAAAATAGAACTACCCTACAATCTAGCAAGTGCACTACTAGGTATTTACCCAAAGAATACAGAAATACAGATTCAAGGGGGCACATGCACCCCAATGTTTACAGCAGCATTATCAACAATAGCCAAGCTACGGCAAGAGGCAAATGTCCACTGACTGATGAATGGATAAAGAAGATGTGGTATGTACGTATGTATGTATGTGTGCATATATATATATATATATATATGTATATATATATATAGTATGCCGAGTATATATACATATATATGTGCGTGTGTGTGTGTATATATATATACAATGGAATGCTACTCAACCATCAAAAAGAATGAAATCTTGTCATTTGCAACGTGGATGAAGCAATAGTGTATTATGCTATGCAAAATAAGTCAGTCAGAAAGAGACAAATACCACATGATTTCACTCGTATGTGGAATTTAAGAAACAAAACACATGAACATATAAGAGCTGGGGAAAAGAAAAACAAAGGGAAACAAACCATGAGAGACTCTCAGAGAACAAACTGAGGCTTGATGGCTGGAGGTGGGTGGGGAATGGGCTAGATGGCTGATGGGTATTAAAGGAGGGCACTTGTTATGATGAGCACTGGGTGTTGTATGTAAGTGATGAACACTAAATTCTACTCCTGAAACTAATACTACACTGTATGTTAACTAACTAGAATTTAAATAAAAATTTGAACAAAAAAATCATGTGTAAGTATCATGTACAACTTTATGAAAATCTATCTAAAAAGTTACATAAAATGGATAATTTTCCAGAAATACAAATTAAGGAAAAAACAGAATTCCTGAAAAATAAGCAACCCTTCCTTTAAAACACCACACCCAGGCAAATTTCATGTGTGAGTTTTACCAAACACTCAAACATCAGATAATTCCTTTTGGTACTGTTTCAAAGACGAGAAAAAGAAAAAGCTAGCCAAATCATTCCATAGGTCTAGTACAACCTTCATATGGAACTTAGGATAGTAAAAGAAAGTAATTGCTTACCAATCTCATTTTTGAGCAAATTGCAAAGCCCCTTTAATGTTTCTTCCTTACTATCTAAGTAGAATCAATCATTCTGTACTGGCTACTACTATATAGCATACACATACTCTATCCACAGCATCATTTAATGCCTTAGTGCACCTACATGTTTTCATATTTGTCTCTCATTGGTGGACACTAAGATCCCTGCAGGCAGGGTTATTTTTTGCATTCATATTCCCTGTAATGAAATACAGTGTTTACTTCAGGGTCATGCTCAATAGTTGTCAAATGATGTAGAAACAAAAGGAAGGGCCTTTCTTCCTTGTGTAATGTGTATAGGCAGGACGTGAAAAATAAAGGCAGTGAGTAAACAAACCACTTGGCTAGAACACAGGTTTGCATAAGGAAGTAACATTGGAAAGGTAGGTCAGGGCCAGTCAATGTGGGCTTTTCAATGCTGAGGCTGTTAGTTATGCTAAAGGCATTTTAGCAAGCAATGGCTAAATCAGACCTGTGCAGAATCCAGATGAGCACTTTTTAGAGCTATTACAGACCTAAAGAGGTGATCTATCCGGTTGAAATCTATCATTTTAAAAACAGACAACAGAAGTCTGAGAGGACAGGTTATCTATCCAAGGCCAAAGAACACAAAACTAGCTAAAAGCAGGCAGAAGCTTAGAGGCAGTAAGCTTGATTAATGTCAGACAGTTAGTATGTATATCGTCTGACCAACAGGTAAACCAAGTTTGTCTAACTCCAAAGTACATCATCTAGATGACACCAGGAGATGAGGTATATAAAACATATGTATACCCTTTAAGCACTCCTAATTTCATGTAGTACTTTCATTTCACATACAGGTAATTTGTGTAAAGTTTAACTAAATTATTTTTACCTTTATTCTAAGGCAGAACATTTAGGATTCTAATTAGCTTTATTACAGTCATTTTGATGAACTCTTTTACTCAATTAGCTTCTGAACCCAAGATCAATAAAACAGTAGGCATGAAAAGCCAATGAATAGGAACAAAGCACTTCCTTAGCCTCACAAAATCCACACCTAAAGCATTATAAGTAGTTTTAGTTACTATAACAAAATTGGAAAAGTTCCAGAAAAAGGTGAATTAATTAATTAGAAAGGACTCTACAGTCTTAAAAGATAGCCTGGTGGGGTGCCTGGGTGGCGCAGTCGGTTAAGCGTCCGACTTCAGCCAGGTGACGATCTCCCGGTCCGTGAGTTCGAGCCCCACGTCAGGCTCTGGGCTGATGGCTCAGAGCCTGGAGCCTGTTTCCGATTCTGTGTCTCCCTCTCTCTCTGCCCCTCCCCCGTTCATGCTCTGTCTCTCTCTGTCCCAAAAAGAAATAAATGTTGAAAAAAAAAAAAAAAAAGATAGCCTGGAAGTTTATAACACCAGAAAAAGTAGCTAGGGACAGAAAAAACCTGGACTTGTTCACTGTATCTCAGAATACTAACTCCGAGATATACTTCATAAAGTCTAAATGATAATAAATTTAGAGAAAATATAGACCTATACTACAGTTATTCCTTGCCTTAGGATGGATTCACGTCCCAATAAACCAATCATATGTTGAAAATATCCTTAGTTGAAAATGCATTTAATACACCTAACCTACTGGACCTCACAGCTTAGCCTCAACTACTTAGACATGCTCAGAACATTCACATTAGGCTACAATTGGCAAAATCATCTAACACACAGCCTATTTTATAATAAAGTATTGAGTGTCTCATATAATTTACTGAATACTGTGCGGAAAGCAAAAAACAGAATGGTTTTATGGATACAGAATGGTCGTAAGGGTATGTGGCTGTGATTGCATGGCTGGCTGGGAGCTGCGCTGTCTGCCACTGTCCAGCATTATGAGAGAGGATCCTATCACCTATCACTACACTGAGAAAAGATCAAAATTCAAAATTCCAAGTATGGTTTCTACTAAATGTGAATTGCTTTCACATCCTGGTGAAGTCAAGAATCGTAAGTCAAATCATCTGTAAGTTGAACTGTCTATATTCTACTCAGGCAAAAACTTAAAAAAGAATAAGGGAGGGTTGCTTTTGTTAAGTTATAAAAAAGAAAAACAAATTCCATACTCAAAGTACTGGTACAAGTTGAAATTACCTGTAGGTTCACAATAATGAATGATGATAGAACCACTGTCAGGAATAGACAGAGTAGAATACTGTCCTCGCCTCCTAGATTAACCCTTTTGGTGCTCCTGTCTGAGGCAGGATACCAGATGAGAAGGCCATAGTTCTACAGCCCTCCTGATAAATTCTTGCCTTAGCCATGGTTTGGCTCCACAATCTTCTACCAAATAGGCATCTGACTAATGTTTACTGATTCATTAACTGAAGTTTAAAGAAGGTGATTGATAACATAACTTTGGCAAGCAAGAAATTACAGGCAAGCCGTAATGATAGTACTAACAATGATATTAATAAGAATCACACAATGATCAGCGTTTGAGAGTTTACCATATGTAGATA